>NW_019721032.1:68851-205952 GCF_002891405.2 Cryptotermes secundus | reverse complement strand
TCGTTTTCTGTGCTCTCCGTGTTGTATCAAAGGAAAGTAGGTGATTAATTCTTCCCAGTACTTCTTGTCTGGTAATATGAATGAAATGTCAAACGTAATAATTCATTGTCAACTGGCAGTCATGCAAAATTATACACTAATATCCGATCCCCGCCTCGCGGAGGACATGTCTCCAGTCGGTTTGTCTTGTGTTGGGAAGTAATAGCTATTTATCATGGCAATGAAAGCCGCGATAGCTCAGTCGGTATAGCGACTAGCTACTTCCTGGACGACCGAGGGGTCGGAGTTCGAGTCCCGGTGGGGACAACGGTTTTCTCCTCTCCACGTCGTCCAAGCGGGTTCTGTGGCCCGTCCAGCCTCCTCTCCAGTGGATATCGGAGGCTCTTTCTCTTGGGGTAAAGCGGTCGGGGTGTGAAGCGAGGTCAAGAAAACGTGGATCTATACATCCGCTCCCCCATACGTCATCATGGCATAGTGCTTAATTAGTTAAGCATTGAGACGACTTCACCTTTCGTGGCAATCCTGCGAAACACATACATTCAATCTAAGGAAAGTTTCTTATATGTTGAAGTAGGTGTATATACCTGTATATGGTAATCACTGTGATTTTGAGGGGTCAAAACAGATGAAAGTTTATGAAGCATCTGGTAATAAGTGAAGTGGAAGTCTTACCGGAATGTTGTAATTATGCATTAATAAAAGTGGATAAACTTGATGGTGTTCTTGTGTTGATTCTGTGCACAACGAACTTAATTAGAATTTTGAAATTAAAATTAAATTAAATATTGAAATTTTCTAAGCTTTCACAGCGACTGAGTTAACTGAATTGTTTCACCCAGGAGGCGATGGTGGATAGGTATGGGGCAATGGTGGAATGATGATTAACGGGGGGGAAACGGAAGAAACTCTTAGAAACCCCTGATCTTATGTCACTTGATCCACCATTACAAGGAGTCACCCGGGATTGAACCGGAATTGCCACGAGAAGCCAGCCCCTAATTATCAGGGATGTGGTACATACAGTGAGTTTGTATTTAAAATGCCCAGGTCCTAGGGTACGGTCATACTGTCACTTAACGCTGGGAATGGTTTCCTGGAAACGAGAGAGCTAACTGAATCAGCGTTATGCAAGGTCACTTTAGTAGAGTAGTTGCAGAGAATCTTTATTTATTACAGTGATACAATAAATAAAATATCCAAATATAATTAGAATTATTAATTTATTAAAATTCTTTAAGAAGTGTCTTCATCATTAAGAAACAGCCCTTTTTGAGCTACAGCCTTCCTTAGATGATTCTGATAGATTTGTCACTTAATTTTCACTTCGTTGGATTTCACAAAAATATTTTTTTTTTTTTATACATCAAGGTCGTCAGCCTTGCGTCAGCGCCAATCCGGTAGAACCAGGTCCCTGGTCTCTCTCCCAGTTAGACCCCCAGGCACCGGGTTCCATTTTCATCGCCTCCTACGACTTGCAGGGTTACGGTGGAGGTATTCGAACCCGCCTCCAGAAAGGGACTTGAAAAGTAATGCGTGGAGTATGGCTCGGTTGTGGTTCCTTTTCCGAGTAGCGCTCACTCTCTTCCTGAAGAAGGCATCTACTGTTGATTGCCTTGCCCGAAGCTCTATCTCTCGGAAGTATTTCCCTTTGTCAGGGTATGATACAGTTATCGCCTGTCTTCACTTAGCTCTGTGTTCTAAGTTTGGATCTCTTTCTGTTGAGGTATCCATGGAATCATTGATCGTGTTCTTGAGAACCTGTCAATAACGCGCGGTTAAATTTATGTCCACGTCAGCAGCATCAGTTGTAGCGTCTTCCGAACTCTCGACAGCGAAATTTTGTTGCTCCATCAGTTCTTGTTTTCGTGCAAAAAAAAAAAGTCATAAAGAATCAGCGTTAAACAGGGTCTGACTTCATAGGGTGGGCGACGTGGTAACGCGGTTGGTTGAGGCACTGTGCTACGAGCATCGATGTTTTCGCCCAGTAAATCAGAGTGTTACTGCTTGTTTAGTGGTAACTCACGAGTCACATGAAGTCAAATGAAGATGGCAGGTTTTTCAATTGAGTCTGGAATGAGGACAAATTCCACAACAGGACAGACAGCCTGGAGCCCCATGAAACAGAACGTAAATTACATCAGCCTAAATATTTTCATGATGGCTGTTGAGCAATGCAGTGTCTGTGATGTGTCTTGACAAAGTCGACGTGCATATCAGCTCCTCCAATCGCCTCATGGACGCAGCATTTGTATGATTTTATATAATGATGCCAGTAAGCATGATTTACGTGTTTTCATTCATTGCAGTGGGGCCATGTGTCGTAATGTTAAGACGTCCCCTCTCTTACGTCACGTTTTTGTGACCGAGTGTTATGCAGTGCATGTGCGCTTCTCATATTTCCCTTGTTTTCCTCTGAAGGCAGTAACTTTCTGCACGGTGAACTAATTCAATAAACGTTCAACGAGTTGGACGAACACAGCTCTTCGTGTGTTGTCCCATTTTAACCGAAACTGGAACGCTTCAACAATTTTTTTGGCCAATTTTGCCAATTTGCAATCTGCCTAACCGCAAATGCAGTAACAAGGAAATGCGATATATCTTCTTGTGTCCTGAAGGCGGTGACTGCGCAGCGGCAGTTCTCATCCATTTAATTCCTTAAGTCTTCTGGACACTTTTTCTTCAATCTTCTTGCATTAGCGTGTGGGTTCGATAGTTCATCGATTAGCTGGTTCTCATGGCCTGTAATCCGGTTTTAGTATTTGTTAGCTTGTTTCTGATCTCATCCGTTATGAAGGGTATGTTGAGGTCTTCGTGGAGGGTTTTATTTGATACGTACCCTGGTGCTCCTGCTATACCCCGTAAGGTTTTCGATTGAAACGTATGCAGAATTTTGGTATTGGATGGTTTAGCGCACCCCCACAGCTCAATGCCGTAGGTCCAGATGGGTTTAATAATTGCTTTATATAATAGGACTGAGACAGCTGTGAATGCTTTCCAGGAAGCCAGTTTCTCCGTCTTGCTTTTAACGTTAATTGTTGTCGTTTCATTTTTATGTGTGTTTGCCACGTTAGTTTGTGATCTAAGTGAAGTTCTAGATATTTTACTTCGGATTTGGTGGGTATAAGAGAATTGATGATTGTTACTTGCGGACAGCTAATTCGTCGAGTGGTGAAAGTAATTTGTGCTGATTTGTCATTATTAGTTTCTGTGCGCCATTTTTGGAACCACCGCTGCAGAAGATTTATGTGTCTCTGTAAGTCTACAGAGGCTATCAGGGGCTCTTGATTTGCTGAGAATATCGCTGAATCAACTGCAGAAGTGGCCCAAACACTGTTCTCTGTAGTTGGCAGGTCAGCGGTGTAGAGCAAATCCAGGAGCGGGCCTAAGACGCTTCCCTGCGGCACTCCGGATTTGATGTTATGGACGTTTGATACTTCATTATTTATTCTAATTTAGAAGTATCTTTCCGTTAAGTATGATTTCAGTAGCAAGAATATTTAACTCTGTAATCTTTTCTTGATTTTGTAGAGGAGGCCTTTGTGCCAGACCTTGTCGAACGCTTGTTGTATATCTAAGAATGCTGCAGTACAAATCTTTTTGTCGTCCATAGCTTCCATGATATAATGCACTGTTCTGTGGCATTGTTGCACTGTTGCGTGCCCTTCCCGAAATCCAAATTGGTGATTAGGAATTATGGTTGACAATGGTACTGAAGCTTTAATTTTGTTTAGGAGTCTCTCAAACGGTTTGGATGCTATAGGCAGGAGACTAATAGGTCTATATGTCTCTGTTTCTGGTTTCCCCGGTTTGGGGATCATAATTATTTGTGCAAATTTCCACTGAATAGGTTAGTAGCACAATCGGAGTATACTATTGAAGATGACTGTTAGTAGGACCAGGGCCTTCCTAGTTAAGTGTTTCAGGATTTCACCTACAATTAGGTCATACCCGGGAGCTTTGTGGGAGCTTATATTATTTACCTCTTGTTTTACCTCTTTTGGTGAGAGATATTTTAGTGGAAGATCTAGTTGACAAGGTGCGTCCAAGAAGGCGTTTATTTCTAGCTGGTCCTCAATATTATTCACAGGTAGCGGAGTAAATACTTTTGGTACGTAATCTGCGAAGTCACAAGCCTTTTCTGTGCCTGTTCTGGCCCAGCTTACGGCCATATCGACAAGTTTCCACGGAGTTAAACACGAGAAGCCAATAATTGCTCAACAAATTCCCAGTATATTAATATGGAACCAGAAGGTTAATTTCCACATTCACAAGGAGGATGAGATGGGCGTGGCATGTAGCACGAATGGGGAAGAAGAGGAATGCACGTAGGATATTGGTAGGAAGACTAGAAGGAAAAAGACCGCTAGGAAGACCAAGACGTAGGTGGGTGAACAATATTAAAATGGATCTTAGGATGGTATGGTTTGGATTGTTCTGGCTCAGGATAGGGATTAGTGGAGGGCTCTTGTGAACATGGTAATTAACCTTCGGGCTCCATACAATGCTGGGAAGTTCTTGAGTAGCTGCATAATTGGTGGCTTCTCAAGAAGGGCTCAACTCCATGAGTCCGCCACTGAAACTTATCCTGACTTACTGCATGGAACAGAATCCTTGGGAAGCTAGTTGTCGCCCAGCCGTTTAAGAAATGCCGAACAGTTTTTGGAACCACAAAGTTCAGTACCGTGTTTACAAGGTCCCGCAACTGGTCCCTTTCCTGAGCCAGATGAATCTAATCCACACCCATCTTGTTTCATTATGTTCCATTTTAATTTAATTTGCACTTTTCAGTAAATCTCTCTCTACCCGAATTTCAGGAAAGTCCGGCAGACAGTTCTCATTCATTGCAGGAGAGAACTGTAATAGAATCTATGACACGATCAGTTTTACCCCATGTACTGTGATCGAATCCCGCTCGGTGCATGCTTGTCCGTGCTTTTCCTTGAAGGTAACAGATACCTCGCCGTAGCCTGCTTCGAACTGGAGTTGTGGAGTGAGGTGCCCCGGCCTCGAATGTTACAGTTTTCTGGGTTGCTCTGCCTCGTTATCTAATGTATATTTATTAACTGTCTCCATTTTCAGAGCATAAGACCTTTACTCTGAAGACGGAATCGATAAGTTTCTCCGAAGCATTGGTAAAAGTTTAACAGACTACACGGCGCCATGCTCCAGATGACTATAGTCCTGTAAGTAAATATCGACTGATATGTGTCAAGTCGAGGATTGTCATTGAGTTAGAGAGGTCTTTCTCGGCTGGTGGGGCTCGTACCTCTGATGACTTGACGGCCGCCTCTGTGAGACGTGACGTCTCGAATAGACCTCCCATTGATGGTTAATGTAATGCTGAAATGTGCCTAATGGTAACAATACACTTCTTAGTGAAAGGAAAGCTTTCTCTTTCTTATAATGCGGACACTGCAGTTATCCTAACTGAAGCTTCGCATGGTATTTCTCAGTCCCGCCAAGCAGATGCTGGGATAGTATTGCGGTTGGGCCACGAACCCTTCCTTTCAAATTCTTCGATCGTCAATCACCCCGTTTGACTCCGTATAGTCTGACCTACTCACAGCGTCTTTAAACAATCAGAATAAATAAACTAATGAACGTGTGGAGAGATCTGTCTTTTTGGATACAACAAGAAGTCAACCGACGTTTCGAAGTAACATTATTTTCAGAGTTGAAGAGTAAGCCAAGCGAGAAACCACTCTTAAGCTGGCAATAAGTTTGCTGACTTTCGTCGGACTACACGGCGTCAGGTTCCAGAAGATCGTGTTCTTCATATTTTTATGCTGTGCATCTCGTGTGTAGTACAGACTGAGGGATTTTGTGCCGTCACACAGTACATTGATTCTCTTGTATGTAATAAGCGATTGAATTGAATATATATAGTAAATAGATCAATCAGTTTATTATATTATATTTCGGTCGTGGTTGATCATCATCAGGTGTGTACGTATATAATCATAACTTATATTGCGATGCTGAACGGGTAGTCAAAATTGATACGTTTTTTGTCGCACAGTTGAATATCTTAAAAGTATGAAAATTATAAAATTGTAAAACGTGTATACATAGCATATGTCCCGTGTGGAGTCGGGGTCGAATACCTCCACCGTAGTCCTGAGAGTCGGAAGACGATGAAAAGGGAGCCCAATGCCTGGGGGTATAACTGAGCCACCCTGTCACTGGGGTACATAAATACAGAGACTTATTCCTCCAGGTTGGGGGGTGGACGCAAGGCTGACGACCTTGCTCTGTGAAAAACTTGCTGTTGCGAAATCCAAAGAAATGAAAGCTGGAGTGGCATATTCACGACGGAATAGATAAGCCTGGCTGAATCATCAAAGGAAGTTGATGGTCCAAGGAGGGCTGTTTGCCGATGATGATGATGATAAGTGTATTGAATGGTAGTAGGGTGATGTGTTTCTGTTTGTGTGAATTTACATATTATATTTGTATATATAATTTGTATGTTAGTAGTACTGTATTGTGGTTGGAATATCTTCTTGTTTTCTTCCGTTATCTAGCCCATATGTATATGCAGGCGTTGCGGGAAGTGTTGATATGTATTATTGGGGTCGCAAAGTTACGTAGTACTTCAATGTCGTTTGTAAGTCAACGTTTAGACTGGTGAAATTCTGTGCATATTGTGGCATATTTACTCAAAGCAAGAACTGTTTAGCCAGAGAAACAGCCATTATTAGGTAAAGGCTGTGTAACCCAACAGTGTAGCAGCTGTTGGAAGCGGTGTTTTCTATGCGGTTCGTGCCGAGACTGTATAACGAGGACCAGCTTCCATTACGGGAGAGTCCTGAGACGGCGGTAAGAAGAGTAGGAGGTTTGAGTGAGATGGCCGCCACCCTGCGAGGACGTGAGAACGGGTGGAGAGGAACGTGCACTGTTGGAAGACGTTACCAAGCAGCGCAGTGAAGACCGTGACTGACAACGCTAGTCTGTATGTGACCGTGATTTGTGAAGTGTTAAAGTGTTCAACAGATCTCCAAACGCCATTTATGTTTGTTTAATCGCGTCTCAATGTGGACATTTAGCGTATTGTGAGCGTTTTGCGAACTGGAGTGTGTTTCCCGACGGACTCATACTTACGGCTGTGCGGGTCTCGAATCCTACGCAGTAAATATTTTGGTGCGTGAACTTTTTCTTACAGCCGTGTGTTTGAAAATTTTTGCGAACCGCTGACACTGTGAAAAGAGTCCAGACTTCACACGGCATGTTTGTTTGTTTGTTTGTTTTTTACATTGAACTTTCATTTCGAGAAATCTTATCGTGTTTAAACTCTTATTTCAACGCATGGCGTGGTAAACATTACCATATGTGTATTATTTCCATCATAAATTCTCCATAAATAAATGCATTATCTTGTAGCTTTCTCCAAACAGTGATCCTGTCACACTGACCTTGACTCTTTGGTTCATCCTCCTGAAATACGTGAATTTCTTCCAAAAGTGCTCCCCTCCCCCCCCCTTTTCTTGTGTCTTTATTGCGTTATTTATTATCAATAACCTTTTCTGTCAGTCTGGTAGCGACCACACAGATGGACATGGGAGCATGATGACGTCACGGCCATTTCAGATTTTATGGCTGTGCATTCATCTTGCTGGACCGCCAGATGTTCAGCTTGTTTCTGCAATTCACGATTCTAGAAGCACATCGACACTCGACAGCCGGTCACAAGATCAGGAGCGATGTGACCGTAAATTGTGAGTGGGGCATCCTCCCCATGAAAGATGGAAGTTGTCCCTTTGCTTAACTAATTAAGTACAGCGCCATGAAGACATATGGGGGAGTGAAGGTATAACTCCACCTTTCTTGACCTCGGCACTAAATGGAGATGAATGGTCAGCTTCACGCCCCTCCCGCTATACCCCTTTACCCACGGGACAGCAGACTGGCTGGGCCTCAGGGCCAGTTTGGAAGCTGTGGAGAAGAGGAAAATCGTACACTGCCGGGAACATGACCCGTGCCGTCGATCCCGTATCCCGTCACTATACCGACTGAGCCATCCCGACTGTCTCCTCTCCCGGCTCAAAAGGAACCACCGTCCTGTCGGGTTCCTAGTTCTCACAGCGGTGACTACAAACACTTATCTTCTGGGACACGTCGCTGTGTAATGCGGCAGAAGTTCACCGAGGTTTCGGAGGATTCTACTGCGTGTATCTTCAGGGTGGGAGAAATACGTCTCTCTGTTTTGTATCTGCTACTCGCTGGTTACTTACTCGGTTTAATCGTCTACCCTGAAATAGAGTCGTTACGTTCCTCTGAAACGTCGGCGTCATATCCCAGAAGATAATAATCTTGAGACTGTTTTAAAATTCCCCCGTGACGCTCAGCAGTAATGCAGTAATCTTGTCCTGTCGATTTCAGTGTAGTGTCTTGTGGCTGATCGTGTGCACTTATCACAATTTGCTCATAAATTCAGTAGCTGATGTGTCAGCCATCTTGAGTGCATCTCAGATCATAGTCTGCAAACCGCCGCCATATTGTATATCCTGTACTATTCCCTTATTGACAATAATCTCTTATTCAGTGCGAGTTGATTAGTTTGTTGTTCATTTGAGAGCTGGGATAACTCGGTCGGTGTAGCGACTGCCCGGTTTGATTCCCGACAAGGATACGAGATATTTTATCTTCTCCACAGCGTCCAGGCCGGCTCTGGAGCCCACCCAGCCTCATGAAGTGGGTACCTGGGGCTCTTTCCCTCGGAAGTATAGCGACCGGGGCGTGAAGCTGACCACTCACCTTCATCTAGTGCCGAGGTCAAGAATTGTGGAGCTATACCTTCTCTCTCCCATGAGGCTTCATGGCGTAGTGGTTCATTAGTTAAGCACAGGGACAGCTTTATATTTTTCATTTACGACTAATCCTTCCTTGTAAAATTGTTCTTAAGTATCCACGTTTCTTCTTTCAGGCGTGATATTGAATGATCTTGGACACGAGTTCAGTCAAGATTTTTTTTTTCGGTTTTGTAAGTATGAATTGTGTATTCTTATCCAATTATAAGCTGTTTTCTTCTGAAAAATGAAAAAGAGGAAGACCCCCGGATTCATGCTGTACCCAGGGGCCGCCTGTCTTAAAGAGTCACAAGCTGTGTCATGTCTCTACAGTCGATTACGCCTGTCAGCATTGGATTTATATCTCCAATAAATTACAAGTCAGATGAGAACAACGAAGATAGAAGAGTTGCAAGGAACGCATTGGGAAAGAGCATGTACTCTGAACTGTCACAGAGATGCGTGGGTGGGGGCAGCATTCAAGCCCATCGTTCTCTCCAGGGGATCAGCCAGAAAACTGGCTTACAGGTTTACGTTTAAGGCATTTAAGAATATTTGTGCAGATCGCTCAAGAGTTGCTGGTTTCAGTACTGAAACACAGATGGCTTCACAATTTCTGTTCAGAATCGAAGCGTATAAAGTTTTCTGGCTTTAACGCCGTGTAGGTGGAGGAAAAAAGTCGACTTTTGGGGAAACACATCACCTTAAGCATCAGGGCTTGAAGAGTAAGTCAAACAAGAAACGAAGAATCAAATGACACAAGAAGAGGCGGTATGTTCCTCCGAAACGTCCTTTTTTCACCAAACTAAACGGCGTTACGGGTTTGATTGCCATTTGCTTCTTGCTGGTTTGTTCCGTGGCTTACTCTTTGACCGTGAAGATAGATGCGATATGTTCTTTCCGGCGTTTTCCGAAATACTGAGAAATGCAACACGGAAGACTGCTCTTGATAGTCACCGGTGTGAGAACGTCAAATCCGACATGTGGTCTAGGTGCTTTGATTTTTATGTTTGGTACATTGCTTCCAGGGCCCCCACAGATTCCTCCCTGTCGCTTTGAATTATGTGACGTGCAGGAGAGCAACTAAAACAATTTGAGACCAAAACATCAGCACCACGTGGGCTTGTCGCCCTTATCGAAGATGTATCTTGTCTGCTGAACTTACAGCAGTACGTGGGAAGCAGGGACATTGGCATTGACCTCTGTGATAACTCTCGGGTAGGGAGAGCAGTCAAATATATTGATGTGCTCATTTGAAGGCGACGTCATCCACACCGTGGATTTGGATGCTCGAAGAATTCTGTCTTCTGGGATATAGCACCGTGTAGTCTTTTTGGAAGTCAACCG
Organism: Cryptotermes secundus; assembly: GCF_002891405.2. Taxonomy (NCBI): domain Eukaryota; kingdom Metazoa; phylum Arthropoda; class Insecta; order Blattodea; family Kalotermitidae; genus Cryptotermes; species Cryptotermes secundus. The sequence goes on along the minus strand of NW_019721032.1, from coordinate 195,819 downwards.
ACCCTGAAAGAGGGAGGCAGCGTGTTCCTCCGAAACATCAGTTGACTTTCAACAATACACGCTGCGTTATATCCCAGAAGACAGTGCTCTTCATAAGCACTGCTGTGAGACTGTTTAGTTGGCCAATCGTGGGCTAAGACTGCTACCGGTTCTCCTCGGGCAGATCGTTATAACTCCTCATCAAGTCCCTGGACGAAAGGAAGACCTTCCTCTCCAAGGATAGACCACTCCTCTACCCGGCCCCTCAGAAGGGACTGTTTCCTCATTTCTTCACCGTCCACAGTTTGGCCATGAAATGAGCCTTCTCACAATTCTCGATTTGAAATTTCTCTTCTGTGAGGAAAAATTCGAAGGCCTAGAAAAGTACTGTCCCTTTCCAGTTCTTGGACTGAAGTGTACCTCCTGTGAGGACTGTGGTATGGACTACACACAGCTCCGTCCAGTTCCGAGGGTAAGAATACGTGGAGCTCCTCCTCCATTCCCCGTATGTCTTCATGGCGTGGTGCTTAATTAAAACTATCCCTGTAACAGTCCGTGGAGGTCCATAGGGTTGTGAGACGTCGAGGCTCCCACATTTTCTAGGCAGTCGGCTCAGAAATAGCTGTGAGGTTGTCAGCCTTACACACCGGCCGCTCTATACCCCCAGGAAGATTCCTGGTACTCATTTCTATTAGACGCTGAGTCGACCTCATGGCCATAATGCAGCTGGAATGATTAAGTCGATTGAAAAATCCAATGACATCATCGGATCGAACCCGCGACCTTCCGGCTTGTAGCATAGTGCCTAAACCAAGTACGCTACTACGTGATTTATCACTTTTTGCTTTATTTGATAAGTATTTACAACATTTCGATATGAACGTTTGTTCCTATAAAGGAAACTGATAGTATTAATGAGTTGGCTATGAAATAACTTGAATATTTGCAGGAAATTAATGTTTTCAGTAAAATAGTTGTTGAATGTGAAAACGCTGTAGGATAATTTCGCGCACAAAGAACAGATTAATATTTGTTTTTAATTCCGTAGTAAAGTAATGGCGAGTGGTAGGTAAGGCCTCTTTATATTCACTGCGCGCGGTTGGTATATTAGAAATTCTCTGTAAGTATATTCAGTGGTGCTGGACGTAGTCTGTAGACTGCTTTGTGGTTTAAATTCTGTGGAAAGTGCGAATTGTGTATGAAATAATCGCGTTCCCCTTGGCCGTATTCCTCTGTAATTTAAATGCGGTTGTCTTTACAAGTAAAACTTAACTTCGTAACTCTACATCCAGCCAAATGTCAGGCCAGATATGGAGCTTCAGCTGAGAGACCAGATATATGATAATCTGCTACCTGGGCAGGGCTATCGCAAGTCTCAGGGGGGGGGGCGGTGGGGGATGAGTGTAGAGTAATGGTGGAGTGGTGATTAGTAGGATAAAACTGCAGATGCTCGAACAGAAACCCGCTCCATTGCCAGTTTGTCCACCGTGAAACATATGAATTTACCCAGGATTGAACGTGTAACTGGAACATGCGTTATGTGATCATTCGTTCGCTTAGTGCAAAATGGTAGCTCAAAAAACTAAATTTAAAAAGAAAATGAACAGTTGGTGATATTTCCTTCTACCAGATGTAGTGTTAGGGTGTAATGAGTCAATCGCTTGCATTCAATGTGAATTTCTTTATTCAGGTAAAACAGGCGTCCATTTTGTAAGAGCTGGCCCCGCCATTTTATTTACCCTTCTGCACGATCTTCATATCGCGTCATAGGATGTTGGTTGCTTTTCAGATCTTACATATATAGGGGATATTACTGTCACACTCGATTGTAGCGCCGTTGCTAGGATGCTGAGGAAAGTGACCTTGTAATATTGGAGTGCAGAATGCATGTAGGATGCAATAGATATCGGTATTCGTCAATGGACCAGTGATACGTTTCTGTTGAGAAACTTTTTAACGTAAAGGGGATGTGGGAAGAGACGATGAGAAGAATTAGGATAGAATGGAAATAAAAGGAACGGGAAATGAATACGGAACAAACGAGATAACTAACTTCATGGACCTGAGCCCTTCTTGAGAAGCCGCCAGCTGCGCAGCCACTCGAGAACTTCGCAGCATTTTCTGGAACCCAAAGGTTCATTATCTTGTTCACAAGAGCCCTCCACTAGTCCCTATCCTGAGCCGGATCTGTCCAGTTCATATCACCTCATCCTATTTCGCTTTAAGATCATTTTCCACGTACCAAATCTCACGTCCATTTTCCTTAGCTTAGGTCTTTTATCCAGATAAACTGTCCAGGTCTGACATATTTTCTGAAATATCATAACAAGCTTACTTTTTACGGCGAGGAGCTGGAGGACTACCCCTTGTCGGCTGTCCGTGACTGCTTAATCAGTATATACACAGCTACCCACTGTATACGGAGGCAGTATTCTCCATCTGCAACCTGAGAACGCGCCATGCCGTCGTGACAAAGGACCCACCTAACCTAAGACAAATGAGATGAAGGCACTGTTACGGGACTGCACTGAGTTTCCGACGAGCGTGACACCAGAGGAAATACAGTCCTGCAAGACTGTGTAGTTTCACGGTTTAGGGTATCATGAACATTTTGCAGTCGTTTGCTCTCGGGTACAAGTGAGGAAAATTACCGAACTCTTATTGATACTCTAAGTCAGCGGCTGAAACTATTAATCATTCGACGCCCACGGAGTTCCCAGAAGTTGCCTTCCGTGCAAAATAAGTCGTTATGAATAAGATATAAATCATTCTTTGCTCATCCATATCGCTGTAGTCTCCTGCTCTTTCCTTGAATCTGCTCATTTCATTTCCAAGCGGATGATTACGTTACAGAAATTAATTCCTTTGCTTAGCGTCCATCTTGTGAGGATTATAACAGACATTGCCGGTGTAGAGATTTGATTTTTTTTTCTCAGCTGGTAATATGCAGATTGAACATTACAGTTTCCCGCAATGTCTCGCCGTATAGTCTGGTAGGACTTTACCAGTGTTTCGAAAAAACCTGCTGCTTCCATCTTCAGGAGACAACGATCTTCATAATCGGAATTTTAGGTTCTTGTGGCAGTGTCTCTGAAGATTATTGGCTTCTGGGGTGCGACAGCGTGACGTCGGGTAGTAGAACCTGGTTCTACAGGTTTGGCGTTGGGCGCAAGGCTGACGACCTTGCTCTGTAAAATTATTTTTGAGAAATCCAACGAAGTGAAAACCAGATGACAAATCTGGCAGAATCTTCTGAGGAAGGCTGTGGGGAAAAGAGGGCTGTTTTGTTAATAATGGTACGGTTAGGGCGGTTTAATGATGGAGGAAGAGACAAGTGGGGGTGAGAAAGACGGACGCAGGTCAGTTGAGGGGGTAAGTACCAGGCATGTGCCTCCCCAACCCCATGAACCTTTGAAAGTAACGTTCAGAGTTTAAAAAGAAGAAAATATACCAAACATTATTTTTTTAAAGAAAACAGTTTTCTCTTCTGAATATTCAAGGGCAATGCTTAAAAATATTTTTAAAAGAGGTTGAACCCAAATTTGTAAACAAATTTTGTGCCCTTCCCCCCTCGGGAAAATGAATCCTTTGCTTCGCCCGTAATAAAACAATTATAAACATAATCAGAGAATATATTATATACTTGTATGAATGTATAAGAGGACGGCCTTCTTGGCCCTTGCACCGCGACCACAGTGATCTCTTGTGCCTAGAGGATATATTATATACTTACCATATAGCCGGGGGCACGCGGTAGCGTAGTTGGTTGAGGCATTATGCTACTGGCCGGAAGGACGCGGGTTCGATTCCCGATGACATTGGATTTTTGTCAATTGACCAAATCCTTCTAGCCACACTATGGCTCTGGGGTCGACTCAGCCTCTGACAGAAATGAGTACCAGGACTATTCCTGGGGGTAAAGAGCGGTTGGCGCCTAAGGGTGACAACCTCACCGCCATCTCTGAGCCGACTGTCTAGAAAATGTGGGAGCCTCGACGTCTCACAATAGAACTATAGCAGCAATCGGACTAGACCGCGCGGCTGCTCGGTCCAGTATCCGTACATGTAAGTATCATTGCGCCGCCGGATGAGAAGGACGCAGAGTCGCGCACATGACAGTTGATCCTTTCAATTAAAATGGTTCAAGGAAGTCGCTGTAATTAGTTCGAAATAGGAAGTACGAGCCTGTATTTTTGTTTTACATTCGAGCTGTACATTGTCCCTATAATAAGCACGCGTGTGTGCAGTGACCCCCCTTGACGAAGAGAAGGGAAGGAGGGAGGCGGAAGCAGGGTTTATCAGAGGGTGGGTCACTGCCTCGTACTGAACTCCATTCATGTCTTCAGCTCTGGCCTTGCGGACACAGCCCGTGCTTTTCGACGAAACTTTGGGTTGCGAATGAAGTAACAGAAGTGGTTGCAGCTGCGTCGTTGTAGGACGGCAGCGTGACGACGCACTGCATTTTTTTTAAAGTTTCTTGGGGTGGGTTGAGACTGAGTTCACTTTATACGTCGGCCACTGTTTGGCATATTGTAGCAGCCCTAGATGATAGATGAGTATGCAGTATTTAGTGGAATGAGAATCAGTAGAGGAAACCGAAGTACTCGGAGAAAATCTCCAGTGCCACTTTGTCCGCCACAAATCCCACACGACGTGATGTGGGATCGACACGCCGCGTTGGGAAGCCGGCGACTAATCGCCTGAGCTATGGCACAGCCGTGAGTTATTGTGGCCAAGATCACTACACACTACAGTGCTTATCTCAGTGGACTCGGATCATGTCCACTGCGCATTGCGTTGAGAACGACTTGGGCTAACAATACAACCAGTACTATCCTCGAATAAACGGAAGGCGAGGAAGTTACCAGAGCCCTCCTGTGTGTAGTGTGTGATTTGAAAACTACAGCATGTTTTCCAGATGACCCTTGGAATTTGTCTTTGGAACTTGTCGCAAGGTTCATCATCCTGGAATAGCTACTGAGACCATTGAAGTAGGGTACTTTGCCCACCCAAGCACTGTACTATTCGCCAGCTTTCCATGATGTGCAAAGAACAGGACTTCTAGTTAGTTCAGCTTGTATTTACTACAAGGGATACATTTGCCCAATTTCATGACTTAGACTTATACACAGTTTGATGTGGGAATCATGAATTGGCGAATTTGTTTTATTTTGACTTTAATCGGTTGGTTATAATGTCTAGAGAATTTTTTATTAGCTTTAATTTATTCGCAGTTCACATAATGATGCCCCCAGCAGCACATAACTGTATAGCATCAAAAGGTAGGGTGATGGGGAATGAAGATGTATGTGGCATTTGGAAGCAGTCGGTCATTGCATAATTACATGTACTGTGCTGGAATTTGAACAGAGGAACTGAGTAAGACCCTGAAACTTGAGGTATCAGGTTCCTCTGAAACGTTGATACCCATCTATGAGACTACGAGGCGTCACATTCCAGAAGACGGTAATATTCATGGTCACTGCTATGAGAACATCAGTCATAACAAATAAAATTGTTCCAGTGTGTGACCATGCCATGTGATGTATGGGGGGAGTGAAGTTATAACTCTACACATTCTTAATCTTGGCACTAGATGAAAGTGAGTGGTCCACTTCTTATTCTGGTCACTTCACCCCCAGGAAACATCCTTCAGTTCCCCTAGGATCGTGGGCTCTGTGGGCCCCATTATGATCTGGACACTGTAGAGAAGAGAAGAATCCCCGTCCTTGCTCCAGTTCCTCAGTTGTCCAGCCTGTAGCGCAGTCACTATACTGACTGAGCTATCTCACCTGGCTAACAAGTATGTATGTTGTGTGTTGCAGCCAGCTTCAAAGGAGATCTACATTTATGGTGTCGTCTTTTGCTGCCGGGCGTTATAAAGCGTGTCTACAACCTGCAAAGCAAACAGCTCATCAAGTTGTTTAGTAAGGTCAGTGGTATACACTGATGATGCACAGCCATTTTATTCTGTGGGGCCACATTGTCAAATTGCCCTCGTGTCTGTGGGCCACACAATGTAAACTTTATAAAGAACAGTTGAATCTTTAATTGTTATTGTAAGTAGGAGAAGAAAGTAGAGAAAACCAATTGAAATTTTTGAAAGAAAAATTATATTCTTTTAGAAATTGTACTAGAGAAATTAAAAACCTATTTATATAAGAAAGTTATAATGTATGTGGGGCATGCAGTAGTGTAGTTGGTTGAGGCACTATGCTACAAGCCAGAAGGCTGCAGGATCAAATCCCAATAAGGTGGATTTTTTCAATTGACCTAATCCTTCCAGCCGCACTATGGCCCTGGAGTCAACTCAGCCTCTAACAGAAATGAGTACCAGGAATATTCTTTGGGGTAAAGGGTGGCTGGCGCATAAGGCTGACAATTGTAGCGCCATCTATGAGCCGATTGTCTAGAAAATGTGGGAACCTCAACATCTCACAACCCGATGGGCCTCCACAGCCGTTTACAGGGATAGCTTTACTTTTAGTTATAATCTGTATGAGTATAACATAAGTATATATGGAATCAATTGTATTTTACCTTATAATGTATCTCCTTTTGAACTCATGTTCTTTGAATCTAGAACCAGAATCTAAACATTCACAAAATGTAAAGTATTGGTGCATTGGCCTGTATTTGAGGATGTGGTGGAGGTCACCATGAAGAGTATTGTCTTCTGGGATGTTGTGGTGGCAAAATGTTGCCAATGTTTCAAAAGGGCTTCATACCACCATCCTGATAATAGAGGAGTGGTACATTTCTACCAGACTACAAGATGTTGCATATCACAGGACAGCAAAAGTAATCTGCATAGTTCTGACTTTCACTTTTTGTTCTGCTGTTTACAGTGTCTGTTATGTTGTGTCTAAAACAACTCTGAGGGTGAATAATCATCACATGATGACATAGATTGTTGTGTCATCATTATGAAGTGATCACGCTCTATTTTCAATATACAGTTGAAACACTGAAGATTTCATTGAACACGTGGAAGTTTTCCATAAGGTTGCCCACTCAAGGTGTTATGTACCCCAAAATATGTTTTCAAGAGATTATGTAAAGCCTATTTCTGTACAGATCTTTCACACTGACCATGATGACATGTTGGAAGACTTGGAGCAAGGAGATGTAGCAGAGACAGTGAGAGTCTTCTTTGAGAGGAGTCAACATCTGCATCCTGCCAAGAAGAGCACACTCTCCTTGCAAGATGTGAGTGTTCATAATGCAAAGATAAAATCCTGAGTTAGCTCAGGAAGTAAAGGTTCAGAACCTGGCAGGGACTTGGAGGTGTTCAACAGAAGTAGAGAAGCTTAAGCTAATGTGAACCAAAGGATGAGAATCACAAAGTTTTGTTAACTAAATTACATTTTTTGCATTATTATTATTATTTCAGGTTGATAAGTTCTTGGAAGAACTGTCTGGCATAACCAAGGAGGATGAACAGATTCACCATTTCAAACAAATGGCAGAAATGTAAGTACAAACACTACACAGCACTGACAGTTCCCTTCTAGTGATGGCAGTTGGTATTTCGATAGACACATACTCTTATGATTGTCACTGGTTCTTGATATCATAGTCATCAAGATGTCTCATGTTTCTTTCATCAGATGTCACCCAATTTCTACAAAATCTTCCAAGGTAATAGAAGCTTTGTGAATCAGGGTATGTATTAAAGCTGTGATGTTCTGGTATATAATGCCGTTTAATTTGGTAGCTATGTGTTTCATAGAAATCTGCTGCCTCCATCTTTAGGGTAGACCAAGATTTATATCATGAAAATGAAGGCAGCAGGTTCCTCTGACAAAAAAAAAAATTGAATTACAACTTCCTGTTTAAAAATTTAATTTCTATTTCTGCCCTTTTTCTGTTTCTGTCAGTGCTGTACAAAATTTTCATATCCATTGCTTGGATTTTGCTTCAGTGTTATGTGTTAGTACCACTCTCAGATAGGCCTTAAAAATTATTGCTTTGCATTGTTTTGAGATATCTCTGTTCCATAATATTCATTTTATAATTTCATTTGCCTTTGGGGGAAATGCCACTAATAGCAAGGATGTCTTCATAGTGCAAAAAAGAATTATAAGGAGTATTATGAATGTAAATTCTAGAGCCTCTTGCCGGGGATTTTTTAAATATTTAAACATATTGCCTTTTTATTCTCAATATATACTTTCGCTTTTGCTTCTGGTGGTGAAAAATATGCATTTGTTTGCACTAAATGCTGAAATACATGTCATAAATACACGACAAAGTACCAGCTTACACGTGCCATTGATAAATTTGGCCAAATATAAGAATAGTGTGTGTTGTATGGGTATTAAAATATTTAATAATCTGCCACATAATTTAAGAAAATTATCGAGTGATTATAAAAAATTTAAGTTAGCTATAAATAATTTTCTCTTAAATCAATCATTTTATTCGATAAATGAATACTTGGAGTGGTCAAAAGAAAGGAAATAGAATACAGGTGAATATTTGTTTTATTTAGATACACTTATGTGTAGTAGTTTTTGTAGACTCTGTATAAATGTATGTATACTTTTATTATTAATTGCTTATAATGTCCATATTTTAGTTATTATTGATTTATTATACTAAGCATTGACTAAGTTGTATTATTGCAACTGTTTTATTATAGTATATTTTACTATTTGGGACTGCTTCTACAACTGTGGTGATTGTGTCGCCTGTACGTTTTTCTTGAAGCAATAAAGATATTATTATTATTATTATTATTATTATTATTATTATTATGAAATTTGGAACTTACTAAAACAATTTTCTGTTGCTGTATTATAAGAAATTCTATTTCAGGTGCACATCGAATGATCTGAAGATGATTATCCGATTAGTCAAGCACGACCTCCGCATTAATGCTGGACCTAAGCATATGTAAGTATCCAAGTGTTTGTGATATCTTAGGTTCTCACACCAGTAACTGTGAAGATTACCATCTTCTTTGGAGTGATGTCATATAGCCTGGTACATATTTACCAACATTTTGCAGGAACCTGCTGTTTGCATCTTCAAGGTAAAATCAGGTACAATACTCTATGCAGGAGGACATGGTCAGTGATGTAGCACATAAAAGTCCAACCTTTTCTAGGGCCACAGGATTTTGTTTTTTGTGCTCCAATCATTTTTATCTCAGCTCCAGATGTCTTCCCCTCCCTATGTCACAGGCCATCTTTCCCACACTTCTTACTCTTTTACCCTGAAGATGGAGGCAGCAAGTCCTCTAAAATACTGATAAATATCTACCAGACTACATGATGTCACATCCCATCCCATACCATCCAAGTCTTTGTGTTTCTTTGTTTTGTGGACTCGGGATCATGATTTTGACATTATTCTACAGTGTGTTCTGTTGTAGTTGTGCTGAAGTGTCCAGTTGAAATTCATTGCTACAGTAATTATTTCTTTTTGGTATTTCTTGCAGGATTTGGGTATTTTCTTGTAATCATTTATCTGTTATTAATGTAATAAAATTTGTGATTTGAATAGAAATTACCAGCATTCTCATGGAAATGCATAAAAAGTAAATTTATCGTTCCACTTTTTTCAAAAAGACATTCACCTCCAGTAATTTTACAAGTTGACGACATATCTGCTCTGATTTCTCTTTAGGAAGAAGCACAGACTGTTGTTGAGGTCAAGCATATTGCAACAGAACTGTCATTTTTGATTTGACAGTTCCTCATGGTTTGATATTTTCTGAGCCTGATGCTCATGTGAAAGTCGTAACTTGTTTCACAGATGTATGTCTTCTGCCTAATCTTTCCCAACTGGAGCTTAATGACATAGTCTTCATGTTTCCCATCAGAATGTAGCGCAATGATGTACAATTTCGAATTCAGTCTATACTCTCATGTTTGTAATAACGTGAATAAGTGCACATGTCTTAAGTGACTTCAACCTAGGAGTAGCAAGTTCAATATATCTTAGATGAAATTTGTATCCCCACACCTTTCAACTTCTGCCATTATGCTAATATTAAAATGAGTGTTTATAACAGTTGAAACCAGGAAACAAGTGGGCCAATCCAAAAGAGGAAAATAGGGTCAACAAAATGGAAGTTCAAAAGACAGCAAGAAAATACAAAATCCTAAAGACCATTTTTGATCAAAACAGCATTTGAAGGGAGATCTTGTTCTTGATCTTCGATATTTCTTTTTTGTCAAATTTAATTTTTTAAGGCAGTTTGCCTTTTATCCCTTTTTTATTTGTATATTATCCTCCAATGTCTATGTTTTATACTAAAATCACAGTGTTTTGGATGCTGGTTCTTTCTCTGAGACTGGTTCAGTCCAGTGGACTCATAAGATTAAGTTCCGCCTTTTTCCTGAAGTAGGACTGACTTTCAGAATGCTGTGCTTTTATTATAAACCTAGATGATTCGTAATGTCCAAAGTAATAATACTAGCTAGATTCGCTCTTACATGGAACTTATACTTCTGTATTCAGTTTGGAGGCTGTGCACCCAGATGCATACCAAGCATTCCAGATGTCTCGAGATTTAGATGCTGTTCTCTCAAAAGCTGTAGTCAGAACAGCAGATGGACATAGTTCCCCTACAAAGAAGACTGCTCTCAAAATAACAGCCTCACTGATGACACCTGTTCTTCCCATGCTGGTAAGATTTATTGATTATTTGGAGATCTTCACAATTAATTAATCTGAAGTTGGAGGCAGTGGTTTCCTGGAAAACATTAGTGTGTATCTACCAAATTACATGGCCTTCTATTCCAGAAGGCTGTGACCTTGGTACCCACAACTGTGAGGACCTCACATTTCATGTGAGATTTGAGGTTCTCACAGTGATAGCAGCAGCAGGGTATAAAGATCACAGTGCTGTCCGGTAGGCTATGGCCGGTGGTTAACAGGAACATCCTGCCTTCACTCTGAGGATGGAGGTAGCATGTTTCTCTGAAACACCCTTAATGATCTGCTAGAATACATGACTTCACATGCCAGATGACTGTAATCTTCAAATCATATTCGCTCCTGTTGATTTAATGATTCTTTGTCAACTTCAAAAGTTACATAGACATTGTTTATCCAAGTGCTATGAAACTAATGATATGCCTTTTGAGACCTTACTTTCAGAGTATTTTCTAACTCATTGTTATTAACTTGTGAACTGCTGAGGTGAGAACAGTATTTATGTCACTGTATGCCGGAATTTGGAAATTTTTAGCTGAGGCAGTCTTTGAAAATTATCCAGTTTTTGTTATAGTAATTGTTTCAGAACAGTGGGAGGTAACATGGTGGCCTCACAAAATAGTTGTATTTTTATTGCAGTAATTGGTGAATCAGTGTAACTGTATGTGTCACACTTGAATGGTGACATGTTATAGGTACACAGAATGGTGCAGGAGATATATACTTAATTTTATGGGTACATTAAGTGATTCTGATTAAAAAAGATATTAACATGGGCCCAATTAGGGAAGTTTGAGTGCTCATGACAGCTTGAAAGCTAAAGACATGCCAAAAATAAAAGTTTTTAATGAGAAATTTCACAGTGACTTGGATGTAAAACTAAAATACATGTTGTGTAGTAATGGAACATGCCGCAGGAACTGTTCAGTATGTCCACCTGTAACTTCAATGCATGTTTGAGCACAGCAGTGCACAGTGTTGCCAATGATTTCAGTAATGCACCGTGTTCAAGTTTGCATCCAGATCATAAGTGCGTATTTTAGTGTTGTTGTGACATGTATGTTTATTAAGTTATGCTTATTTTAGTTTTACATTCAAGTTACCAAGACATTATTCATTGAAACCCCATATTTTGAGTATGTCTTTATCTTATTTGACATGACTCTGTAAATTTTCCAAGTTGGTAGATGTTAACAGGACTTTTTCCTCCTTAACATGACATGATTGATTTACCCACAAAAGTCTGACAGACTTCTGTGAATTATCCTGTTAAGTATAAGCGGTATTAGAACCTAATAAGGCTTAATCCTTTGGAACTCTAAAATTCACCACATGAATTGAGAGTGCTTTTAATACTTGTTTAACTCTTGGAATATCAGCTTTGTTTCCTACAGTGCCAAGGGAAAGTACTATTAAGTTCAGTAATAAATAGTGTGCATGAAAACTTCGTAAGAAGTCTCAGTGTACCTCCAAATATTTCTTGACTATGCAGTTTAGATTGACATTTTGTCTGAAAACAGCAAAAAAGAATACCCAAAGTCAGTTACAGAGCTCTTAAGGCTAGAGGAAAAAAGGGTATGTGCAAGGCATCTGTTACTACATAAAATTCCTAAATTTATTAAAGAAATAAATATATATACAAAATAGTAATAGTATATTCTTAGAGTTAAGTTATGAGAGATGTTGAAAAATCACTGGGTGACCACTATATTAGAATAAGATGTTTATAAGAATGTGCTACAGAGGGCTGGATGGGCATTGCATAGGCTGTTTTTGTATATATATGAATTTTTTCAAAATAAAAAATAAAAGCTTTTACGAAGGTTGAAATTTTTGGCATTTGGCACTTGTAGGGTTAAAACGCTTTCTGAATGATAACATGTTTCATTTCAGCCTAAGGATAATGAAGATCATAGTAAAGAAATAACACATACACGTACTTCTAAAAAGCGGCGTGCTAATGGAAATAAGAGTCATGGCACGCCCTCTAGGAAGAGACGCCACAGCACTACGGATACTAGTGATAATGAGACGCAAGAAACTGTTACTTCATGCAGTAACTGTGATACAGACAAAACAGAAGATGAATATGCCATCTTCAGTAATTTTGTAGCAAATGAGATACGTTCTCTGAACTCTGAAGAAAAGAGGAGGGATCTCAAACAGATTATACAGAAAACTATTAGAGACATGATCGAATTGGATAACAACATTAAAGATGCTCATGTCAGTACAACCAGCGATACTGTTCCAGAACTGCCTTCAAATGAACAGTCTAGTGGTTCTCAGGAATGATCTCATGTCTTCAGTCAGATAAATGTACTTGCTGTTGGAAAGAATGTAATTTCCATGTGGTGTATAGTATTCAGGAAAGTTAACAAGAAATTGCTTATAAGCTAGAGTAGAAGTAATAATAACCATTTTGGACAGGCTCTCTGTTACATGTGTAACGATGTTTAAAAGATAATTGAAGGGAAGTTTGTGATCATGACAAGTTACAGAAGTATGTTGAAAGTTTTCTCCAAGTATGCATGTTAATAATGTACGAGGTTTTCCGTTGTATGATTTATATTAAGAGGGAATGTGTATTTGTGGTCCAAATACTTTACCCCATTTATTTCCACCAGGACCGGTTATTTTGATGCAAAGTTATGGCAACATTTCTTACTAGACTACTGAAAAAAACTACTGAGTCTGTCCAGACTGTGTGTCATATAGGACAGCAGTGGGAAATATGAAAAGCTGTTCTGCGCTTGGTATAAGACCTTAATGCAGGAAGGTAGAAAACCACACAGTCTGGGTTGGAAATGCAATGGAGAATTTAAAAGAGGGGACTGTGTCAAAGTTAGGACTGCAAAGGATTAATTTTAATTAAAGCAATAAGTCACTTTATATTGGCCAAATTTTCATTATTTTCTGCAGAGCTCCGTCAAGAGTGACATGTAAAACTTTTGTTTACACTTCTTTTTAAGATTTCATGAAGAATATTCTATTTTTTCTATTATTATTATTTAGAAAATTTTTATTTTCATTTGTTATAAAAAGGAAATATGTGAAAGTGCATATATGTAAGTCTTGGAGGAAGAAGAAAAAGAAGAGAGAGTGGAATAGTTACACAAGATGTGAAGTTTTCACAGCAGTGACTATGAAGATTACCTCTTCTGGGATGTGATGTTTTGTAGTCTGGTACTTCATTAGTAATGTTCAAGAGGAACTTGCTGCTTCCATCTTTACCTTGAATATTGAGGGAGCCCATTTCTCCCAAGCACTAGCAGATTACATGGCATCATACCCAGGAAGAAGTGATGTTCAGTAGGCTGTGAAGTGTACTGTCGTCTGTGATGTAGCTCAGTCTAGCTGTGAAGTCCAATAGAAGTTCACTGATGTTCCTCTGAAATGCCAGTAGACTTCTGCGAACTGCATGGTGTTACAGCTCAGATGATAGCACAGTTCATATCACTGCTGCAAGAACCTCAAATTCAATTGATCAGCTGAATTAGCTTTCTTTTTCTAGTTTTTCTCGTATTTGTGTGGAAATGTTGCAATGTGCACGAAAAAGACAGAGGCAGTATGCGTTACATTATAGAGGAGGCTAGAGTATAAAATACGTTCAGTGCATTTTTACCTTCTGAACTTCAGAAATTAATTTTGTTTGTTTACCTTTACTTAATGTGAAATAACCAGATTTTTCAGCAATGTCGTTAATTCAATATAATGCTTATGTTCTGCTACAAGCTGGAAGGTTGTAGGTTCGAGTCCCGATGAATTCATTGGATTTTTCAGTTGACCTAATCCTTCCAGCTGCACTATGGCCCCGTGGTTGACTCAGCATTTAACAGAAATGAGTACCATGAATCTTCCTGGGGGGATAAAGGGCGGCCAGCGGGCATGTAAGCCTGGCAACCTCACTGCCATCTGTGAGCCAGTTGCCTAGAAGATGTGGGAGCCTTGACGTCTCACAACCCTCTGGGCCTGCATGGCCTGTATAGAGATAGCTTTACCTTTACATGTTTTCTTTTTGATACCTCTGTTATTTAGCTTCCATGATTGTACCTTAAATTTCTTTTTCTCCCCCCCCCAATCTCCATTGTGAGATTGTGGAATCTTTGTGTGGTGAATATGAAATATGTCCTGGGATGTGATGCCATGTGTCTAGTATAATCATTCCAGTGTTTTGGAGAAACCTGCTGCATCCATCCTCAAGGTAGAAGAGTATTCTCGGGATGGAGGTAGCAGGCTGTTCCTGTGAAACATTGGTACCTTTCTACCAATCTGCATGGCATTGCACCCCCCTATGGATGGTTTCAGCACCCTTTATGTGAAGTGGAAAAGTGCATGACTCCAACAAGCACTACTTAGCTATTAGTATTATCTTTCTTCCCTTTAATTATTAATACATTCATTGTCATGTCCCCATATACAGAGATTTTACCTGATGATTTATGCATATTTCCATAAAAACTGCGTTATAAAGCTAACTATGTTTGAAACAAATGAAAGAAAAAGTTGAAAACTATCGACAATCACTGTGTGTTTCAACTCTTTCATGATTCAACAAGTTACACTTGAAGTTTCTCTCCATTTTAGTCACTTCTGTAGGAGAAGTTGACATTCACATAAACAACGGCAACAGCAAGTCACTTGACAGGATCAACATTGGCACACAGTAAACTTGAACTCCTCAGGTGATGGGTTTGGCAGTGAATGTGTTAAAAGAATTTTGATTTAAGGGGCTGTATCAACAGCAGTTGAAGATGAATTAATTTTCAAGATTACAGTCTTCTGGTATGTGATGACATGTAATTTGTGTTTGTAACTCAAGTATAAAATGAATTCATGTCTTTCGTGTTTTAGATATATACATTTTTCTTCTGTGGTAAGTTTTGCAGTCTTTGCAACCATGTCTTCAGTTCTCCTGTAAAGCCTGTCCTAGTCCATGAAAATACAATATATTCATCACTATAAGAAGCTGATTTCTGCTGAAGAAATACTTAGTCCATTTCAGAAATATGAAAGACCTACGTCCTTGCTCACTAATATGTACAAAACAGTGATTATATAAACATCTACATTTACATTTAATTTCACTTCATGGATCCAATCATCTCCCCGTAGGGCTGGATATAAAACATGTCACATATTAAAAATTCGTAATGACTACACATCATTCATCCTTTGTCCAATAAATATATAATCAGACCTCTCACAGATAGCTCAAGTTGTCAGGTCAACACACATGGGTCATGGGAAAACCACTGTCAAATTCACACCTTGCCATTCCACACACACTGGTAAGCCGTATCATTAAAACAGTTACATTATAAAATATTAAAAAACAGACATACACACTACTAAACTTACAATAAGCAAGTCTCAACAATGTATAATTCACGCACACAGACCATTTATTAACTTTTAACTTTTGATCCACTTACATGCTCAACCAATTCATCAATTGAGTAAAATGCATTACTTTGCAAATAATTTCGTAAAACAAACTTAAATTGCTTTTTATCATTTTTTAAAGCTGTGATATCTGATGGCAGAGCATTAAATAGCTTGACGCCTGAATAATACACCCCTCTCTGATAGGATGATAAATGTGTTGATGGTATACGAAGGTTGTCGTTCCTTCTGTGACCATCCTGTAAAATGGAGGGACGAGAAAGTTTTGTGTGTGTGAAAGAATGAAATGATGAGCTAGGTAAGTACCTGTAACAGTAGAAAGAACTGTGTACTTTTGTAAATATGAAATAATTTGAATATTTCTTCCTAGGTATTATAAACTGAACCTTCAGTAAACTGGCCCATTTAACCTTAAATGCAGAACTAGGCTTGCTCATGAAAAGTCTGCACATTTTATTTGTATTAACATTCATAAATATTGACATTTTCACAGCTGTGAAAATTGATATTGCAGTGTTCTGGGTTATAAAACATGTAGTTTGGTAGGCAGGTATGAATGTTAAGGAGGAACATACTGCCTCCATCTTCAGGTTTCTAGAACCTGAAATCTCATATTTAAATTGACTTACCTTTCACACTTATTTAAACCTTTAAAGAAGGGGAACTGGGTTGCCTCAGGGTATGATACTGGGCTTTCAGTCACACAATTCTGAGTTCAGTTCTAGGTAAGATCTGTGCATAGGTTCTCCTGTGCACAGAATGAAACCTTCATCACTACAAAATGTACTACTTTGGAAATGTGAAGCACCCCAGCCTCTCCTCCCTCCCCCTGTTCTTTGGAACCCATGTTAAGCTGTAAATGCCCCGTGATGGCCGTCATTCTTATGATCACTTTGCCACAGGGGGGGATAACAGAAACTATCTTCCGAGTTCCTCCCCATCTGAAATGGATTCTGTGCCCTTTTGTAGATGAGGGAGAGGCTACACAAGCTGAGTAGGCTGTACATGAAGACACTAGAAACCAACCAACCAACTTCGATAAAGTAGAAATATGGGTGTAGCGACAATATTTCTTTAATATTTTGGAATATCAGAAGTTTATTGTTACAGGCCAATATTTTGTGGCTTTTAGCCCCAAGTGCCATTGCACTGAATATGTTATGTGTGTTTTTTTTTGTTCCTGTCTCCATTACAGGCTGAGGCCTGTAAGTCTGTCGAATATGCAATGAAGAAATGCCCAAATGGAATGTATTCAGAAATTAAATATGATGGTGAGCGGGTCCAGGTTCATAAGAAGGGTAGTGAATTCAAATACTTCTCACGGAGTCTTAAGCCAGTTTTGCCACATAAGGTAAGTGTTAAATGTAAGTACACAGTACAAGCAACCCTGTGATTTGTGTAACTTTACTTCTATACTTAAACCCTACAAGTGCCAAGCATTGAAGATCTTTACTTCAATAAATATTCTTATATCTTACAGCATGCAATATGTTTCACCTTTTGTCTCAACTGTATAGCCAGCCTTTGGAGGGAAATTCTGTTTCCTAAATTTAAAATTTTGTATGTTATTTACCCATGAAAGAACAGTTTTGACAACTACTGCAATATAAAAATTAAAGCTGGCACTTTTGTGGTTAAAATATAATACATTTAAGGGAAGTGTATGCATTCTGTTGACTTGACATAATGTTAAACATTTCTATACCTGATGTAGCAGATGACTCAGATATTTGATTCAGGATGGAAACAGGAGAAATCTATTCAGGTAACTGACCCTCTGATATATTAACGGTTTCAGGTGAACATGTTTAGAGACTACATTCCTCAAGCATTCCCATATGGTACAGATCTCATTCTAGACAGTGAAGTGCTTTTGGTGGATGTGAAAACTGGAAAACCACTGCCTTTTGGGAGTCTGGGGGTACATAAGGTAATTCCTAACTGCTGTATGTGTGAATGGGAGCTTCCTATGGAAAATCCCTTTGTTAATCAGTTCTAAAGTGTTGTTGTGATGGTATGTTAAAAGAGTTGATGTTATTGAATTTGTGGAAAATTTGTATTTTCTATGTTGGTACCATACAGAGAATTTATCCCTCCATTTATAACTTATATTCTGAAAGTACTCTGTTACTGTGCCTCATATGTGTGGAGTTTCTTAATGTTTTAATATATTGTCTTAACTCTCACAGATGGTTTGTGCTGGGTTTTTTTTCTTCCCCCCCCCCATTATTTGTCCTGTCTTGTGTTGGTGCAGGTGTCTGGGGGAAAGGGACTAGCTCTATTGATTGAGCACAATTGAGTTGGTTTTACCTGAAGACGGAGGCAGAATCCAATCTTGTAAATGCTACGTTTTAAATAAAAACAGAAAGATGGATAATGTCCAGAAATATAATATTTGTATTTCTGGATTTTGTTCATTATCCTTGTAGTGTGAACTGAATGCAGAGTTTCAGACATTAGATGTGCTTCCTTTCCTCAAGTGAAAAAGGGGAAGTACCTACTCTGTTTGGTTTGGTAGATAGAGATAATTTCTGTTACTGAACAGGATGGCTTAAACGTAACACTCTAGACTTGTATTCAGGCAGTGCTTGGTTCAAATCTCATCCAGGACAATGCCTATCGTGACTAAGATATTTGTGGTTTCCCTCAGTCTCTTGAGGCAAATTCTGGGGAAGTACCTCGATTATCCCTTCAAAGCCCAGTGGTTATTTATGTACCACTTGCTTTAAGACACTAAAACTGCATTCTGCCCACAGAGTGTATTTGTGTTTCATATGATTCTCACAGCAAACTGATTGTTTTCCTAAACTGCATTAAATTGTTTGTCTTTGTATGTAGAGGAAAGGTCTTGTGTTTTCTGTGAGGTACAGACTGAATTTTTATATATAATTTAGAGGAAGTTTAGTCTTTAAAGGGTTAAGTCACCATTCATTTAGACACATGTTGAGCTTCAGCATACCAGTGGCAACACTAAGATTAATCCAGAAACCATGCCAATGTTTTCAGCTTGCACAGTACATGCAGGCAGGTCTTTGTAATTGCCTGGCCTTCTCGTCATTGGAGGAAACTACAATCCATTCCTAATGTTTTATTATTAATGAATGCTATTTCTGTTCCAGAAAAACTCCTTTGAGGATGCAAATGTATGCCTATTTGTCTTTGACTGCATCTACTATAATGGTGAAGTACTTCTTGAAAAGTAAGTTAAACAAGTTAGGAAATATATTCATGGAACACACAGTTCTGGTGTGTTCATTATGTTACTGTTTGCATTTTCATTTCATGTGGCTGGCATCCATAAATTGTTGGAAATGCTATTTCCTATGCATGGATATCCAATAATATTGACAGACTGATAGCCCTTCCTGAGAGTGAATGCAATTGTATCACCATTGTTAATGAACATTTCTTGATCACCAGGATTGTCTGGTTCATTGTCATCACTTACCTTTGAATTTTAGTTTACTTGCAACAGCTCACTTAATTGGCACAGAACATATTTTCATTTATAACTACAGTTTTTTTTTTTAACAGATTATCACTATTTCATGAGTGTGACCATAAATGGAGTTTGGATTGGTAATTGGATTTATTGCATGCTTACACGCAACTCATAACTACAAGTAACTTTAGCACTATTGCTCATTCACACTCTACAATTCACTACAGCACACACCTAAGTCTTCTCAGCCTGCTGTGTCTTCACAAGTCTTCTAGTAACGGCTTCCAGCAGCAACTGTTCCTCTCCCTCTGGGTTCCTGAACTGTTCCCCTGCCTCAGCTACCAGCTTCTCATAAGGACTGAACCGCAGCGGTTATCTCACTCTCTCAATAACTCACAAACCAACTCTTCACTGACTGATTCTCACTAATTGTTCCTCTGCACAAACTGTGAAGAAAACGCTGTGCCAGTGTTGTGCTTAGTGGGCTGCTGCCTAGCAATGACAGCTGTACAGTCATATATCTCATGGTTGCCATCTGGCATTGAGTCTACATTCCACAATATCTTGCTCCAGTAAATATTCAGTGAGTTACACACTAATTGCACTTGAGATATGAGCAGGAATGCATGTAGGTATTCATGCACAGTGTCTGTTGTTTTCTGATTTTAACCAAAATCGGAACATGTCGACAGGTTTTAATAAAATCCCCACAGTCAAGTTTCCTGAAAATCAATTGAATAATTAATAAGTTGTAGAGTACTCTCTTCCAGATGTGACGCTGTGCAGTCTGGCAGAAATTTACTGATGTTTCATAGATACATACTGTCCATACTTCAAGGTCAAATATATCTTCAGCGTTGAAGATGGAGGCAGTACTTGCTTAAAAAGTCAGTAACTTTCTTCTGGAGTTGACTGTGTCACATCTCAGAATATGGTACACTTCATAGTTGCTGCTGTGAAAACATCAAATCCAAATTAATTCTTGAGTTCTTACGTGAGGGCAGCTGGATGGACCGACAGACAAATATAATGAAGGTAATTAGCATATTTTTTAAACTTTTTTTTGCCAGCACACTAGAAAGTTCATAATATTTAATTTCATGTAACATGCATTCCTTTTGTTATAGTTTCCAGAACATATATTGAAACATTTTGTTTCACTTTCAAAATTGTTACTACCAAGAGATGCATTAGACTTAATGAGGAGAGTGTTACATATGTACAAATATATCTATATATACCTTATATATGTTCAATGAAAATGAGTCATCCCAAGTAATACATTAAATGGTGTGACTTTTCTGATACCATGCATTTTTAATGTTTGTATTCTTTGCAGGCCAGTGAAAGAAAGAAGAAGAATACTGGAGCAAAATATGAAAGAAGTTCCAAATCGCATAATGTTTTCTGAAATTAAAGAAATACATGTAAGTGCATAAAGTTTCATCAAAAGTAATAGTAGCTACTTAACTCTAGTGAAATTTGACCTGCAATTGGATGTATATGAAAAGGTAAATGATACAGAATATATTGAGGATACTTAAAGATATCTTTGTCAGGATTTAAATTAAATCTCTGCTAGCAGTATGAAGAGCAAAACATCTTTTCTTCTTTCCTTTTGTTATCCTCTTACATTTGTACTCCATCTTACAGTGAAGTTCTATCAATTAACACTTGAATAAAAAGAAAAATAACAAAATATCAGGCACTTTGAAGGACAAAGTGAAACTAAGTAATATTTGATTAATCATTTCGTACCTCATAGGAAACACATTATGTCTCCATTACAGAGCTCAACCAGTTAATGCTTTTTAAGGAAACAATTGCTGTTTATTGTGAGAACCATACAAAACACACAAATACGCTCTGAGGGCAGATTGCAGAGTTCTAGTGCATTAAAGTTGGTGGTACATATAGTAACTATGCTTGTTAAAGGGGTTGTACAGCATCATCACAGCTGAAATGGAATTCTAATAATGTTTAGTTGTTACAAATTTAAGGTAAACAGAACTTGATGTCACTGTGGATAAAATTCATGCAAGAAATCAGATAAGAAATGCATATGTAATCTTGATCACTAAACCTGAAGGGAGGAAAGGACACTACTTGCAGTGACTAGATGTAGACAGGATGATAATATTAAGATATATATAAGGGAAATAAGGTGTATGATTGTGGACTGGATTCATCTGGCTCAGGACACTGTCTAATAGTGAGCTCTTATGAACGTGGTAATGAATCTGAAGGTTTTTATAAAAATGGGAAATTTCTGGAGGTGCTGAGCAACTATCAGTTTCTCAAAAAGGGTTATTCTGCTCTGGGTTTAAAATTTGATGAGAGAATCGGTTCATTTCAGATGGCCTCCAGGAGTGCAGTAATTCTTACAGAGTGCTTTAACCCTTCATAGTACAATGCACCATCTGCTTTAACAGAATTACTGCATTTAACCCACAGAGTATATTTATATTTATATATTATGTATGCTTCTCACAGTAAACAGTAATTATTTTCTGAAGCAGCATTTATTGAGCAGTCTTGTTATTAAGACAGAGTTGTTTTCTGTTAGGTAGAAACTGCTTATTTTAATATTTAGACGTACTTCAAGTTTAAATTCTGTTTTCTGTTTCTGTTTTATAATTGTAGTACCAGATCTATCTGTGATCTGCATTATCCGCAAACTAGTCTGACACAATTCCAAAAAGGAATATGTTACATGGGAGTAAAGATCTTTAATCATTTGCCACCAAAAATCAAATCTATGTCTAATGACTTGAAAAATTTTAAAATTCAGTTGACAACATTTTTATTGCAAAACTCTTTTTATACATGTGATGAATTCTTTAGTAACAAATTTGCCTAGAAATAAGGATAATAGCATAAACAATTTTAATATTGCATAATTTTATGTATAGTGATGTAAGACTGTTTTTTTTGATATAAATTTAACACATTATTTTTATCTATTTTAATAATTATGAACTGTACATATATATTTATATTTGTGTTGTACTATATTAATTATGTGACTGGTTCTATATCTATGTATATGGATTTATGGAATATACAATAAATGAATGAATGAATGAATGAATGAATGAATGAAAAGCAAATACTGAGCTGGTTCTTAAGTTCTGAGTTGTTACCATGTGCTTCTCGTATGGCCCTCCACTTATAAATTATTCATATTTTGCTATAAAGACCACCTGATTACCCTTACAAATTATGCAATTCATAATTAATCAGAAAATAAAATTTTGCAGCCCTTGATTTAAGCCACAAATTGTTACCTTCCTCCCCTTGAAATAAAGTCTCTCTCAGTTCTCCTATGCCCTTCCTCCATTTATTCTCGTGTTCCTTTCTCCATTGTTCTTCAGATGTTTAAGGATCATCTCTAAAGGGAAGTCACACATTGAGTGTTCATGCATTGCAGCCCATTACTACTTCATTAAAAATATTTAAATTCTTTGCACTGTTCTTTTTTAGGACCCAAAGGACTTGGAAAATATGATCACAAAAGTTTTGAAACTTGGACTAGAAGGGCTGGTGCTTAAGGATTTAATGGTGAGTGCAGAACATTGATTTACTTGTTGTCTGTTATGCCTCCTGAGAATATCGACTCTACCCAGTGGTTCTTGTGTAAGCCAGCAAGTCTATGTGCAGGGTGACTGCATGCAAGAATTTCTCTGAAATATCTTCAAATTTATTGCGAATTAAAACTTTTTTCCATGATAGGCATACTATTCTCTCGCGTGATTGAAGGCTCTCACAGCGCTGACTAAGAAGATATACCTTCTGGGATATGATGACATGTAGTCTAGTAAATAGTTACCAATATTTTGGACGTGGGTGCAGTCTCACTCCCTCAAGACAACTACCAATAGCATGTCAAATTAGGTCACAGCCTGCTCCCTCCACATCTTCGTTATTCACTATTTATAACTATCTGACACTATATGCGCAGAGTTACTGACAGTATTACTCACATGAAGTAAACTGCACCATCATATGTAGTCAGTTGCATTACAAAAACACAGTGTAAAAGCATAATTTTCCTGTTTTGTTTGTAAAGGGTTCATTAACTTTATTTGCTTTGTGAAGAACAGAAAATACCATTCACGTAGCCTCAAGTTTTATGTCTCTCATTGCAGAGTACATACGAACCAGGTAAGAGACATTGGTTGAAAGTGAAGAAGGATTATTTATATGGAGGAGCAATGGCCGACAGTGCAGATCTTGTAGTGCTTGGGGCTTGGTTTGGAACTGGACAGAAGGGTAAGTTTCTTAAAATATGTGCCTCAAGGTTACAGCGGTGTTTACACCTTCAGATCCAGGGCTGTGAAGTTCTTACAGTCTGTATAGCCCAGCTGTTCTGCAAAGACTAGAATATTTTCTTTGATACAGAATTTCAGAATTGAAGCACTGGTAGTTGAACACCATCTGTTTCTTGGAAAGAAATTGTCTTCATGTCTGTGATGTTTGTGAGTAAAACAAAGCACAGCTAAAGGTCATGGTGCAGGTTTCATGTATTGATATTGAAAAAGTAAAGGCAAAGTTGGGTCACGCCATAGCTTAAGCAGTAGCTTTCCACCACGGTAGCCTGGGTTGGATCCAGGGTATGGTCAAGTGGGATGTGGTGGACAAAGTGGCGCTGGGGCAGGTTTTCTCCGAGTACTTCGGTTTACCCTGCCGAACTTCATTCCACCAATTGCTCCACAATCACCCTCACCTATCATCTGGGGCTAGTACAATAGGCCAGAAGTGGCCGCAGTACAAGGGACTTAGTCCCACCCCACTAGCAATAAAAAATGTAAAGTTGTTCCTGTGCTTTAATTAAGCACAATATAATGAAGATGGGAGTGGAGGTATAGTTCCATGCATTCTTAAGGTCAGTACCTGAGAAACTGATTTAGAGGTAACACTCTAGACTTGTGTTTTTCAAGTTCTTCATTCAAATCTCAGCTGGTGTACTGGCTGTCTTGACTGAGGTTTGTCGTGGCTTTTGTCAGCACGTCCATGCAAGAGTTAGGATAATTCATTAAATTAGGCTACAGCACCATTCCACATGCTTTATAATTCATTATTCATTGATCAGTCTACCATTCACATCAGTTTATCATAGATGAGATTGTTAGGTATAGATTTCTCATTGCAGAGGTCTCATTGCTTCATGTGGTATTCATGACGAAGTGTCACTGAAGCAGGTTTGTCTATGAGTTTCAGCATTCCACAGTTGCTCAGCAATGCCCTGACTTAAGCGATAGCCTTTACCAGACAGCACTTGGCAGGTTGCAGAATAAGGAAGATGAAATAAAAATGTACCAAGGGCTTTAAGAGTCGGCATAACTTAGTTGGTATAGTGATCAGCTATGAGGTGGATGGCCAGGGTTTGATTCCTGGCAAGGGTAAGATTTCTCTCTTCTCCACAGCATCCAGACTGGCTCTGGGGGCCTCATATCTAAAGTGTACTGGGGGCTCCTTCTCTCAAGGTGAAGCAGCCGGGTTCACCACTCACCTCCAATAAATGCTGAGGTCAGGAATGGTGGAGCTATACCTCTACTACTGCATATGTCTTCATAGCATAGTGCTTAATTAATTAGACACAGGAACAACTTTGGTTTTTTGTTTTCTTGTTTGTTTTTTTCTTAAACCTTTACCTTCTGCTTTGAATTACAGGTGGCATGATGTCTGTGTTTTTGATGGGCTGCTACAATCCTACTAACCAGAAGTGGTGCACAGTTACGAAGGTTCATACTGGCCATGATGACAAAACACTGGAGAGATTACAAGTATGATGATCTGTGATCATTTGATGATTACTGACTCCCGAGATGTGATGCTTCGAAGCCTGATAGAAAAAGTACCAAACATTTTGAAACAAATGTTATTATCCATTAATCCAGCTGTTCCAGGAATGTTTTACATGAATGGTTATTGGCCCCAATGTTCATATTTCTGTAATATTAATACGTTCAGACATGAATGGAAATTCATTCTGGCCATCTTCCTCAATGAACATATTCTGGAAACTGTATTTTTTTAACACATTTTGAAGTTTGAATTGGTACCTATCTACCGTACATGGTATCATAATCCAGAAGACCGAAGAGTGAATCTTGACTACCTTGAAGCATCAAATCTTATGCCTTTAAATTTGTGTATTTCTGTGATGTTATTTTTATGTGTTTCCAAAACTGTCCAACCGTACTATATTGTAAGCTCCATCTTGCTGACTTCGACATAATTCTCAAGAATAAATTTTACATCATCAGTGCATAAGATATTTCTCACCACGGCCATATAACAGAGGAAAATAAATTGGAATTCCTTGAGCATGTTTCTGAATGTCATAAAACTGGTAACCTTTGATCAATGAATAATAATTGTATTCACAGAAAGAACTTGTCATGATTAAAATCAGCAAAGAAGCTTCTAAAGTGCCTGACTGGCTCTGTTGTACGAAGACGATGATTCCCGATTTTGTAGCCCAAGATCCAAAGGTAAGAGACACCTATTGAATAGATTTACAAGAAGAATATGCTTCTTAACCCATTGCAGTCATAAAGTTGCACATATTCTCCCTGTGAAAATCTGACGGATCTCATCTCTGGCTAGTTTCCACAGATAACCCTTCCACTGATCCACCCTTACACATTATAGCCCTCCAGGGACACTTTGGAAGCAGTTTCACTGAATCTGAACTTGAAAAATTCTGGAAAGGCAGTGTGATAAAATGAACAGTGCTGTTAACTACAGATAATATTCATCAGCAGAGATCACGACTGCAATAACCAACTGGCTCGTGGGTAACCTTCCACTGCCATTTATTTCTGCCAAGTTCAGTCAGTAAATTAATGGATTGTGGACTGGACAACCATGATTTCTTTCCCATTAGCAGTGTACTTATGTTGCTTTTCACTGCTATGCCCAAAAGGCTATAGAACATAAAAGTAGCTGTCATGCTTTTTTCTTTTCATACTTCATGAGCAACTATATTAACCCTTTGACTTCCATCCCTGTCATAGAACTACCTGCTAGAAACACCAAAGCTGCTTGGGGTTAAATAGAATAAAACCCATAATATTTCCTCAAACGACCGTCAAACGATAGGTGTAGATCAAGTGAAAGCCTGTTCTTTCCTCTAAATATTTGTACGTAACACATGATGCCGTTTACAGACAGTGAGCTGATTTTTTTGGCTATGGAAGTTGTAATGCATGATACCTTGATCTGATTTAGTTTGTATATTGTATGCAAAAGACTAAAGTACTTGTACAAAAGAGTTTTACATTCCAGGCAATGCCAGTGTGGGAAATCACAGGTGCTGAATTTACACAACATGAAGTTCACACAGCTTCTGGGATCTCTATCCGATTTCCACGAGTAACCAGAATTCGTGATGATAAAACATGGAAAACTGCTACTTCACTTCCTGAGCTGAAGGTGCTACATCAGACTTACCAAATATACTTTCTACCAGGGGGCATAGTCCTGGAAATAAACATTTGGAGGAGTCTGACACATTGTTCAAAGTTGAAAGATGTGGGCATGAATCATACTATGAAATCATCCATGCTGTTACTTAGCAATAGCTTTACCCTCTTACATACAGTTTTTAAAGGGTTCGGACATTGGTGCATAACACTCAGGATTACTGGGTTTCTGGACTTAGTCCTTCAGCTGGTATTCCAAAAAAAAAAAAAAAAGAATACATTTCAGATACTGCATCTGTTTCTGTCCTCAGGTGAGGGGTGGGAGACACTCATTTCATTCCATTGTGTTTGAGGTTAATTCTTTCTAATGGTCCCAACAGAGTAGGTGCCCCCCACCCCTCACCTGAGGACAGAAACAGATACAGTTTCTGAAATGTTGTGTGTTTTCATGTTTTTTGGAATACCAGATGATGGACAAAGTCCAAAACCCCAGTAATCCTGAGGTCACAAATGCACATAGGGCTACATAAAGAGGCTCATGGTTTGACCTGATACAGAGCAGTTGGATGTGTTTGACATCACTGTATTTAAGGTAAGTGCCCTGGCACCAGAAAGAGCACTGGGTCAACCTGGCTGGACTACAGCCCTAGTTACTACTTGTCTTTCCTGAGGATGTGGTTGTTAATAATCCTGCATTCAATTCCATAAATATTTTAATGGGGTTTATGAGATTTGAGGCTGTGTGTATGTCTGTTTAGGTTTGGTGCAGTGAAATTCAACTGCTTAGAATTAGTGTAATCTTATTTTTCTTGTAGCATTTTTCATTTTATGCTAGTCACTGATGGATGAAAGGTCTCCAGTATTTCTTTCTTTCCACAGTTCCTCCTTTTCAGTTTCTTTCCTTTCTCGATGTCTTTCTGTACCTTGAATATATAAGGGGTGGGCCTTCTTGGCCCTTGTACTGCGACCACAGTGATCTGTTGTGCCTTTTCTCTACCTTACTGCACCAACCTTTCCTGGGTTGTCCCATGGGTCTCTTTCCTTTAAATTTTAATTATTCTAATGCTTTTCTCAATATCCTTGTGCTGTCTATTTTTACATGGCTGAACTATAGTAATTGTTTCTGTTATAACTGTTATGGCGTGAAGGGGGGCGTGGAGGTACCTCCACCGCTTCCGCCACTGTACCTCTCTTAAGCCGCCGCTACACCTCTCTTATGCCATGGTGACAGAGGGCGTGAAAATATCCCGCTCTGTCACCCTGTTTAGTATGCTGCCACCATCTTGTTATTTTCAAGAAATCAAGTAAATATATATGGACAAATACTGTCTTAAGTGCAACAATTTTATTGTAGTTTTTACTACAAAAAGAAGTAAAAACTACAATAAAATTGTTGCACTTAAGACGGTATTTGTCCATATATATTGTGTGAGTGTAACAGGATGCTGAAATATAATATTGAAATGAAGTAAACTTATCATAGCTTGCGTCACTGTCCTGGCTTAACTCGTAATTCGCCGGAGCGTTGGGAGGTCCTGGAGTCGTCAGGGAAGAGGGTAACACTTAAGGAATTGCTAGGTTAAAGTAAACTCACACGCATGTCTATCCTATTCTATTTCTCTACGTCACTATATACATCTATATGCACTCTTACCGACGTTCGTCGGTTGTACTACACTGGATAATGAACCTGCAGTCATCATTGGTTCTACCTCCTGTCACCCTACTGGCGGGTATTCTACGCCGCGGTATCTTGAATGAACCTAGTCAATCTAGTTAGACTATCTTTCCCTGTGATTTTACACTTTACAATTATCACTGTTACACTTAATATTCATGGCTATATGAAGTTGGTTTCACTTACTTGAGATGAGGAAATAGATGCTCGCCATCAGCCACCAGCGCACACTCATGGCCATCGCTCTCTCGGCGATAGCCTCCCCTGAACTCTAAGTTACTTAATATCAATCAAAAGTCTAAAGGCAAAAGGTTTTTTGATTAAGTCTTCTAGGGTTTATATAATCTCTCTTTGCTGATTCTTTGAGTTCCGGGTAGGTTGCCTGCCCATTCTGACGTGATTTTGGCCTCCCTCATTGGTTGCCCGTCGAGAAGGGGTTGACTCTTTCGGGTCTACCGCCTCCTCAGACTCAGCGTTTTCCTCCTGCCATAGTGTTTATGACCCATTTCATATAGCTCCTTCCTCAATGTCAGCGCTATTACACTGCCGGGTTAGCATTCTAATGACTCAGGCATTCCCTGTTACAATTCTTTGTAGACCTATGCTTCCTGGTTCGTTTCATCATGGCTATTTCTTAATCTTACAGTCTAGCTACTATTATTCCAATTTTACCCCAAAACTATATCTACATGTACGTGACCTTTGCGCCATTACAATAACTCTTTTAAAAATTTTTGAATTGAAGTTTCCTCTTTCAGAATTTAATTTCTGTCCCGTCTTATTTTTTGGTCAATACTTCTCAAAAATTTCATATCCATTGCTTGCGATTTGTTCTGTTCCTCTTTTTAAGGTTTCATGTGAAGGCATTATGTATTGGTATGTGAATTGTATTTGCCCTTCCCCCCAAAGGGGTTGGCATGTGGGTAATGCTTTTGAATTGTATCCGAGAGGTGCTGAGTTTCAATCTCTTCCTGAATGCCAGCCATCACAACAGGGTTTTCATGGTTTTCCTCACTCCCTCCAAAAAATACCAGGGTTGTACCTTGTTTGTATCGCTACTGATCCCTTCCACTTGTTTTCTGTTTCATATGTCGTCCTGTCGTTTGATGCTGGTCTCTGACCGTCATAAAATAACCCACAAAAGAAACTATTCTTTCCAACTCCTAGAATTGCTGTATTACATAGATTTGCTGTTTTGCAACTGAGGTACCAGCTTCATTTGTTTTCCTCTCTCCAGGATTTATTTAAGAAATCTAAGGAAAATTGTGATGTTTCCTTACCATCTACTTCTGGTGTTAAAGATGTACATAAGGCTTCAGACACTGAATCTGACAATTCATCTACATCAAGCCCTAAGAAAAAATTTGCTTCTTCAGAGACTTCAAAGGGTTTATCCAAAGTAAGTATACCATACCAGCCATTCTATGGAAACAGCATTGCAGCTGACTGGCCAGTACTGCCATGCATAGACTAATGATATATTCAGTATTGTTCAAATTATCTATGCTACTTGAAAGGGAGAGGAAGTTTGAACAATCAGAAAACACGGATAATCTGAGATATTTTATGGAAATTTGGAAATGTATGCATAACTTTCATAATTGAGGAGCTATTTCAAGGAAATAGCAGCTCCGGTCTAGAAAACCGAAATTAACGGCCATGGGGATTTGTTGTGCTGACCACACTACAACCCTTTATCCGCTAAAGTTGGCATTAACTTCTCCAACAAGTCGGTATAGTTCGCTTGCGGACTAAAGCTACGGAGTTTGTTGTTTTGCATAACTTCCAATTTGTCTCAAGAACTGTAATGCAGAAAAATAATCTCAAACATTATTTATTTTTTATTTTTTCTGTACTGTTTTTGTGCAAAACATTCTTGTTGTGATAAATATTTACTGAGTTATCCCTAAGGGCCCCCATACACACACAGTTTGGCCTCCCGTTCGGCCTGCACAGTTGACGACTGAAAGGCAAAACTGACGTGTGGTGCGGCTGGCCAGCCAATCGTTTGGACTGTTGGCCTGTAGGAAACCCGTCAGTTCTGCCTGCAGGACATAACATGTGACAGGCGGAACGTACGTGTGTGACGATACCGGCAAGCCAATGCTCAGTTGCTGTTGCTGTCTCACATTGCTGTTTCACATTGTGGTCATTTCTCGTGGTATTTTGAAACTTTGTGCTATGGCGACATGGTCGAAGGACTTTTTAGTCGAGTTTATTGAAGAATTTCATGGTCATCCTTGCATTTGGAAGGTCAAGAGCAAGGAATACCAAAACCGTGAAATGAAAGAGAGTGCTTATTTAGCACTGACGGAAAAAACGAAAACAATTGATCCCCAAGCTAGCAAGGAAACTGTGTTGAAAAAGATCAACAATCTACGTAGTAGTTTCAGGAAGGAATGACTAAGAAATCTGGAATGAGTAGCGAAGACCTCTGTGTCCCGAAATTGTGGTACTACAAAGATTTGTTGTTCCTGGTAGACCAAAGAGGCCTTGGACGGGTTTTCATGTCTTGTTAGTGATACGGAGGTAAGTGGTGTAATTAAAAATCAAACTTTTATTGCATGTTAACAATTATAGATTACAATGCTAAACACTAAATAATTCTGTGCATGTGTGCGGAATCAGAGCCTTCTGCCTGGATGTACTGTTTTTAAAAACAGAACTTATCTTGCCATGGAACTTTTCCCTCATTGTTGAAATACTCCAAAAACAACTCTCTTACAAGTTTTGCATCCTGGGTAGGAAAATCCGCTGTTGTCTTTCCAGATCCATAAATTGACTGCAGCAATAACCAGGCGTAACATTCCCAGTTTCAAAATCCTCATCATCCAAACGCTCCAATGGTGTGTACTGATTTGGAATCTTGATGCACAAAAAATTATGCAGAGCACAACATGCCATAACAATATGGCGGACGCTAGTCAAATCTATGATAGAGATGGGTTTCTGTAATACCGCAAATCTCTCCACAATGATACCAAAAACACTTTCAATCATTCGCCGAGCTCTAGACAAACGGTAGTTGAATATCTTACGGGCTGGTGTGTTTACTTTACGGCTGAAAGGCTTCATGATGTCTTTCCTCAGTGGAAAGTCATCATCTGCTACAAGAACAAAAGGCATATTTCTCCCAGCAACAATTGTTTCCTATGGCACATTCAAACTCCCACTTTTGAGTGTCCTGTAGAAGTCTGTGCTTTGAAAAACTCCACCATCGGACACGCCCATTTGGTCCAAAACTGAAGTATAGTAACTCCTAATTGGTGTTTGCAGCCCCAAATAAAACCTGGCTGTGGACATTTTTATAGTTAGAGAAGAATGATCCAGCCCCTGGAGGAGGCGTGATAGCGACATGTTTTCCATCCATGGCTCCTATGCAGTTGGGAAACTGCCACCGATCTTCAAACTCCTTAGCAACTTTCTTCCACTCCTCTTGCGATGTAGGGCACTGTAAACAGATGACAGAAGGCACTGAGAGGAAGAGAGACACATATACACACAGAGAGGGAGATTAACATGCTTGGAGTGTAACTATATTTTTGTGTTTTGTTGTTTACAGGACTTAGAAGAAACAGAACAAGAAATTACACAAAAGTCAGTCTCTCCAGGCATTTCAGCGCACTCCTCTGTTTCAAATCAAAATGCAGAACTAAGCATCAGCACTGGTTCAGACATCTCTTCCCACAGCTGTTCATTCAAACGTAAAAAGAATCTGCCTGCTATTGATCAGATACTTGTGGCAGTGGGTGATCGACTGGCTCAAGTGAAAAATGAGGACAGATTTGACTTCTTTGCAAAAAATGTCGCTGCCAAATTACGAGCATTAGGGAATAATGAACAAAGGATTTATGCAGAGAAATTAATAAATGACGCCCTTTTTGAAGCAGAGCTTGGATTGCTTTCTAGATACTCTTCAATCAATACCGGTACTGAAGCATACTGTATTCTTGGCCCTTAGTCAAATATCTCTTCGGGTTCCAGCCGTGATGATTGCATGGGTCACTACTAGAGAGGCGGGTCAATATGACTTTAATTCATTAACTCCTGCCTGGGCTATAGTAACTGTTGGGCATGAGAGATTTCTGTAATGTGCATACCATGACAGTTTATTTAGCCTCCTGTATTTATACTGTTACCCTCACTTTTCATATCCTATGTAGTAAAGAAAAAATGTTCAAACAAACTTGTTTCACTTACTTACCTTGCAATACTTCCTCACTACTTTGTAGATTGCTTTGCAGGTCTCAGGAATCACTTCCCAATGCTTGAGGAGAGATACGAGTAGAAAATTTCAGGTCTTCAAGGGTTCTTCCACTAGCTAGATAGCGAAGCGTTGCTGTCAATCTTTCATTGGGTGTGATTGCTTTTCTCATGTTCATATCTTCTTTTTTTATGCATGGTGAAACAATACTTAACAGTTCCAGGTAAGTACTTTCATCCATACGTAGGTAGTTGCTCGAGTCTTTTGGAAAACATTTAAGTGAGTGAAAGGATTTCTTCTTTCTAACTACTGTTTGGTCTATAACTTGCGCGTGTATTTCTTTTTTTCTTTTTGCAGTGCACATGCGATAGCTGCGTATGCAAACAGTTCATCAACTGTAGACATGTTTTAACGGATAAACAAGACTGCACTGCACTCGGCAACATAGGCTGGAAGACTGTGACTGTGGCATGCGGCCTATCGGTTTATCTGCGCGTGTATGGGGAAGGAAAGGGAGAGGCCAAACTATCACAGTTTTGCCTGTAAGGTCGATCG
The DNA here is from genome assembly GCF_002891405.2 of Cryptotermes secundus. Taxonomy (NCBI): domain Eukaryota; kingdom Metazoa; phylum Arthropoda; class Insecta; order Blattodea; family Kalotermitidae; genus Cryptotermes; species Cryptotermes secundus. Next base: position 162,457 of record NW_019721032.1, on the reverse strand, counting down.
GAAGGCCAAACTGTGTGTGTATGGGGGGGCCTAAGATGTATACAGAAATACATTTAGGTCTTCAATGAAAGTGGTTGTTAACATTATCTGATTTAAATTAAAATTTCTTGACAGTTTTCCATAATATTCTCCTGTATCATGAAAATGCTTGCAGCATATTGTTGAATTGTTTCATGTGAACAGGCAGATGAATGGACTGAGCAGGCTTAACAGGTGCTTTGCAGTGTTGTGGACATTCATTCATTCATTTTATTTGGCATTCATAATTGCATGCCACAAACCAGATAATCCACCCACACATGATGGAAAATATACTGTTAATGGATCTGAGTTGTTCTACAGACATGATTGATACTAGTTGTATTTGAGTTTCTTACAGTTGTGACTGTGAAGGGTGCTGTCTTCTGGGATGTTATACTGTGCAGCTCAGTAGCTGCTTGGATTAGTCTTTGATCCTGAGGATGGAGGCAATGCATTCTGTCAAAATGTCCTTGAACTTCTACTTGACTTCATTTCATCACATGCAGAAGACTTCGTTGATGATACTGATTTGTATATTTTTGTTTATACTCTTCTCTCTCTCTCTTTTTAATTTGCAGTCAGTCAGAGATCCAGCAGTAAGTGGTAAACGCAAACCGGAAGTGACCAGTAAAGAGAGTGATAAATCAACTTCCAGTAGTAACAATGAAGGAACTGAGAATGATGCTGAAGAATCACCTGCAAAGAGAAGAAAGAAGGAACATGTACATGACATCATCAAGAAGGTACTTCATGTGTCAGTTGCGGCAGAACTTGCATCACAAGTGATGGCACACGGTCCACATGAGAAAAGGCATAAAGTGGGGCTACCTCTCACTATTATCAAATGATTAGCTTTCCACAAAGCCAAACAATAGACTGACCTGCTCTCTGTGCATCGTTTCACCAAGTGGACATCCATGTTCTTGACTCTCTCCAAAAGAATATTGTCTTTGAGAACATGCCATCACCTGTGGCCCGAGGACTGTTACATTTTGTACCTTTGCATTTGGTGTCCTGAGTTTTATACAAGTTATATTTCTAGAGAAGTCTGCACATGCATGGAACAAAGCAAATGCAGGAAGAGTGGTTAGGACTGGAACATCNACACCCCCCCCCCCCACACACACACACACACACACACACTTGGTCCTAGCAATAATAATGTCACGTGTTGTGTGTGTCACACGACAAATAAATTCACGTGGTTCTCAGATTCAGTGAATCTTTATTGGACACTCAATCTCACACACCTTACAATTGTTATCACCTTAATTATATCCTGCGGCGGCTATATTCCGTCTGTCTTGTATGGCGACTAGGTTGCAACTGTGCTCTCTGAAGGCTAGATCTCAACTGTAGTCTAGTAGCTCTGTCTCTCTCGACTTATGTAGGTGTTCTGCGGACCGGATGTGAGACACCATTCGCCAAGTTTCGATCTCACTTGTTCGGCAATCCATTGCTTCAGGAACGATCTCTATAGATTACGGCGGTAACGTGTTTCGTCTCATCCATTGGCACTCAACAGCCTTCTGTTGTTCATCTCTGGGGAAACACGTTTGTTGTTTCGGCATTGTCTACACAGCGGCCCACTGTTATTGCATTGCCATGGAAGTATCTACTCCAAACACGTTACAATATTTTCTGGATATAATGCAGTTCATGATGTTGCTGACAAAGACTGCAATTCCATTCAATAGCCGTGATTCCATCTCCTACAGATTTTGAAAGGGAGAACCTTAGTGCCTTCCGCAGTACAGTAGTTGGTTGAGACACTGTGCTACAAGCAGGAAGGTCGCGGGTTCTATTCCAAATCAGGTCACTGGATATTTCAATTTACCTAATCCTTCCAGCCGCATTATGGCCCTGGGGTCGAATCAGCTTCTAACAGTAATTCGTGCCAGGAATCTTCCTGGGGCATAAATGGCAGCCAGGCTGACAACCTCACCATCATCTGTGAGCCAGTTGTGTAAAAAATATGGGAGTATCAAAGTCTCACAACCCTATGGGCCTCCATATCCTGTTACAGGAATAGCTTTACCTTACTGCCTCCAACATCTGTTCAGCTAAGAGGTAACAGGGATGTAGAATTAGTCAATTCAACGTGTGAACACATAAGATATTGTCCTGGACATAGGGGTTGGTCTTTAGCCTACATGGTAGTTCTAATTGAGGATATTTGTTCAGGCATTAATGCTCTTAACCTCTTGTTCGGAAGGTGGCGATTTTGAATTTTGCCCAGGACACCAGTTATCCTAACTGATGATTTTCATGGATTTGCTCAGTTCTTCCAGATAAAAGCCAGGATTGTACCTTGAATTAGGTCATGACCACATCCTTCAACAGCTTTCCATTTCATAATTTATTATAATTCAATCACAGCACAGTATATGATCTGAGTTGCTGACAGTATCATTAAACGTACTACAGGTAAGTAAATAAATAATTTCTTATGGTGGTAATCTTTTCTTTTTACCATTCAATTCCAGGACTTAAATACCCAAATGACAGACAAGGTAAGGCAAAGGTTATTATGTCCTCATGCATAATTATTTTAGCATCTCACCATGAATGGAGTTACAATCCCACACAGTCTTAATTTGGACGCCAGATGGAGATGAGTGGTCAGCTTCATGCCCAGCTGCTTTTTCCTTAGAGAAAGAGCCCCCAGTACCTATTGAATAGGAGGTTCAGTGGGCCCTGTAGCGGGTCAGGATGTTGTGGACAAAATTCTCTTGTTTTTGCCACTTATCAGACTCCAGTTCTTCAGTTGTCCAGTCCATAGCCCATCACTATAGTGCAAGTGGCTAACATCACCTGTACCAAAATACACGGTGTCACATCACATAGAACTATTTTCATAATATTCACCATAGTGACTAAGTGGTGGGCTGGACAACTGAGGAACCAAGATTTGATTGACGTAGCGGTAACAATCTCAACTTGTATTCGTGAGGTGTTCAGTTCGAATCTCGACAGGAATACTGGAAGTCCTGATATGTTTTCTCTTGGTCCTTCCATGCAAATTCCAGAATAGCGCCCTCGGTCAGGTCACAACCGCTTCCTTTCAAATCTTTTCCAATTCATTATTCATGTGTCATCCCATGTAGTCTCTCTACTTACAGCCCTGTTAAATATCCTACTACCAGCAGGAGCAGAAGTTCTTTTCTCTTCTCAAGGTCCAGATCGACTCCAGGGCCCACTCATCTGGCTTTCAAGCAGGTTACCTGCAACTGTCCCCGCAGGGAATACGGCCCAGAGCGCAAAGCTGACTACTCACCTCCTCCCAGCACCGAAGGTAGTGTGTGGAGTTATTTTTCTTAATTTCATGGGGTGGGGTGACACTAAGTCCACTTAGTACGTCGGCCACTAACTGGCCTATTGTACCAGCCCTGGATAATAGATTAATATGAAGCAGTCGGTGGAATGAGGATTGGCAGGTGAACTGACATACTCAGAGGAAACCTGGCCCAGTGCCACTTTGTCTGCCATAAATCCCAGATGACCTGAGCTATGGCACAGCCTGCGTGGAGTTATTCCTCCACTCCATTGTTCATCTGCTTGACGTGGCGCTTAATTACTCAATGGGACAGCTGTACCCATCTTGCCTTTAGGTTGCATAGTACGAACCATGCTTCAAAACAATTTTATAATTTAAATGAAATGTTACACCACTCGGTCGGAATATATAGGACATGGATTTATAATTGAATCTGTCAGAGGCACTTCCCATTACTCTTCGAGGCAAGAAGCCAGTCAAAACGCAATAGCATATGCCCCATGTCTGTTTTGACAGGTGCAATTAAACACCCCAAAGTCGAAGGAATTCCCCCTTAACACAGATATCTGGGTATCGACCTGCTCTCGTCTTGCGCACTTCATGGAGTGAGGTTGCAACTTTTACACCGTCACTTTACCGAACCTGGCAAAACATCCCCAGAATGAGAAGGCGAGATGCGAGACGGAGAAGTAAAATGTGGTAGAACAAGAAATTCTGGGAGGAACTGATAGCCCACTTTCCTCTCATACGACACGGACCGAATAGAAAACAATGTCCCAAAAAAATCTTCGTTGCCGAGAGAACGTCTTTACCGAGTTGTTACCGAGCAACGGAAGAGGAATACACAGGCAGACCCACAGACTCTCTTTTCATAAAGAATGGCAATTCCAACAATTCAATTGTTGCGCTATTCGTTGCCGCGGGAACGTGTTTACCAAGCCTAGCAACGATGGGAGGGATACACTTACAGACACAGACTGATGGGAGGAATTTATGAAGTGCGTTGCTGAGATGGGCTCCGGTTTCATGATATGCATACCAAGTTTCATAAAGTTTGATTGAGGCATTCAAAAGTTTATGGTGGGGATACACGCTCACAGACAGCATGGAGATCGCATAAGCCTACTTTAAGAAAGTAAGCTAATGATTGGTGAAAGGGACGCCACGAAAAAATGGAAGACGCCGTATTTTTGTTGGGGGGACGAGGAAGCATTGTGGCGTGTGCCTTCTTCTTGCGGGACGGGGCGTCAAATGTTAAATATTTCCCGACGTTTCGGCAAACATTGAAGTTGTCTTCAGAGTTAATGACTTTGGGAGGAGTTTAGGCAGCTCTTATGCCCCTCTCGCATTAAGCAGTATGACGGACGTGGAGCCTTGACCGGATGAACAGATGAGCCGGATGCTGACCAATGGGGAGCGACAAACTGCAGTGCGAGAACGGTATAGAAGCTGTCAAAAATCATGAATCCTGAAGATGGTAACTGCAGGGTTTGCCGAAACGTTGGAAAACTAAAAAATTGACGTAGTCTACACGTTAAACTGCAGGCGCTGGAACTTGTGGACTGGAATAGCAATCTGTTAGAAGGTTCCCAGGCTCCGCCCGCTTGTCCTTGGTGCACTTAGCCCGCATCACTTCTCGCATTCTTGTTGGTTGCGACGTGTATGGAAGTGAAGGCGACGGAATGGTTAGACAGGGGCCAGGGGTTTTCATTTTCTGAATTAGTGGTGAATTAGATAATTTGTACATCTAGATAACATTTACAAATTCGGCTTCTACCTCACAGAAAACACTGCGTCTGATTTACGAAGATCAGTTAAATGATGCTATTAACCAGCAAACGAACTCCATGCAGCAATGCTTTATTTGTTTGTGGTTTTCTTAGCGACACTGTAAGTCACGACTGACGGTAGCTTGATTAACGAACAGTTAACCCTCAGAGATGTAGGAGGAAGCTGCTGTTGCCTAATATGAGGCGTCTTCCAACACCATTTGCCCGGAGAGCCCGAGGATAACTACGGAATCATCAACCAAGGTAGCCGATGTCTCAAGCGAGATTCGAAACATAAACAAAAAAAAAAATCCTGGTTTTAGTCCGCAAGTGAATTATACCAATAGAGCGACCGCTTGTCGGCGAAGTTAGTGTCAACTTTAGAGGCTATAAGATGTCGCGTGGTCAACGCAACGAATCCCCACGGCCGTTAATTTCGGTTTTCTAGACCGGAGCCGCCATTTCCTTGAAATAGCTCCTCAGTTATCCTCACAAGTCTGAGTGGACCCCGTTCCAGACCCACTACTTCTCAGAAAATCTGGTAGTACCGGGAATCGAACCTGGAACCTCTGGATCTGTAGCCAGGAACTCTGACCACTAGGCCACAGAGGCGGTCTTTTCGAACCATAAACCTCCTTTATAAATTCCAGAACCATTACCGCCTAAGTCAGCTGTCTTTAGTCCTCTCTTAGAAGCTGATAGTTTTTTTTTATTGCTAGTGGGATGGGACTAAGTCCCTTGTACTGAGGCCACTTCTGACCTATTGTACCAGCACCAGATGATAGGTGAGGGTGATTGTGGAGCAATTGGTGGAATGAAGACTGGTAGGGGAAACCGAAGTACTTTGAGAAAACCTGCCCCAGCGCCACTTCGTCCACCACAAATCCCACTTTACCAGACCCGGGATCGAACCCGGGCCGCCGCAGTGGAAAGCCAGCAACTAACCGCTTGAACTATGGCATGGCAGCTGATAGTTCTTACAATATGTGTCATCGTGCGACTCTCCACAGGTTATATTGCACTGCGTTTTGCTTCTGTTTACTCAGGTACACTTTGAAGTACCTACGTAGATTTTATTTCAAATTCATGAGGTGCTTATCTGTATTGGCTTTTGCTCGGACAGTGAATTAGGTGGCAGGGCTGCTGATAAAAAAGGGAGTGACTTATGATCTTCGAATTTTAACGTATGTTGAATCAGTCGATATTAATGAGTTCACTTATAAACTTACCCATTGTCACGACATGCTTATTTTAATAGTTATGAGATTCTGTATTCATCATGAAATAAGTCCTGTGTTCCATGGTTAATTTTAATACTTCTAATTTATTAAAGTCCCTGACATCAGATCTCACCGAAATGAAGTCAGCAATTTTGGAGGAAGACAGACAGACACAACTGCTCTTACATATTCTCTTTGCTAACAATATTATATTTAAGCATCCTGTTGCACTCTACACGATAAATGATACAAAATCCGTCCCAAGTGCAAACAATATATATTATATGTCCTTGATCTTGTTCTCTTCTACACTACATGTTTCGGCCTCTAACGGCCATCATCAGGTGTATACTCTTACGTTACTGCCACACTGAACCCAGTCTAAAATTTAACATTTAAAAAACACATTGTTATTTCTTCGTTATTATCAACATCTACCTCGTTGATATCTGTCTGGTATGTAGATTATTTTGCACGCGTCAATTTTGATTTTTTTTTGTTTTAAATTTAAAATTTAGAGAAATTTTTTAAAGGATTTTAAAATTATAACTAAAGATTTTATAGTGCTAGTACAGAAAAACCAAAATTGACGTGTGCAAAATAATCTACATACCAGACAGATATCAACGAGGTAGATGTTGATAATAACGAAGAAATAACAATGTTTTTTAAATGTTAAAGTTTAGACTGGGTTCAGTGTGGCAGTAACGTAAGAGTATACACCTGATGATGGCCGTTAGAGGCCGAAACATGTAGTGTAGAGGAGAACAAGATCAAGGACATATAATATATATTGTTTGCACTTGGGACGGATTTTGTATCATTTATCTCTTTGCTTTGCCTGTTCCAGCCTCTGCCAGATGTGTTTGTAGGTGTCAAATTGGTTCTGCCACCTTCAGTCATTGAAGATCGCAGTGAACTGGAACGATATTTCATAGCGTATCCTTTTCAGACAGATAACTTCGGATATTTATCAGCAAGGTGAATTGAGGGAATTACATAATAAAGAGCTTTATAATTTATACTTACAGGGTTATCAAGTCAAAGAGGTTGAGATGGGCCAGAATGTACCACACATGGCGGATAGGAAAAGTGTATTTTAATCCAAATTAGATCAAATAAAATAAATTCATGGCATGAAGTAAGAATAATAAAATAGGACAGATCTCCCAGAGAAAGAATTGGATTAGTGTAATAGTAAAGAAGGGATAAATCAAAACATAAGCAAAATAAAAAAAATGGCAAAAAGCAAAAGTACAGTAACTCTTGAAGGAGTGAATTTCACCTGAATAATACATAAAGTTCAGTCCGTACCTCACAGGAAACACATTATATTATGCCTGCTACAAAGCCCAACCAGTTAATGCTGTTTAGGAAAACAAACACTGCTTATTGTGAGAACCATACAGAACACACAAATACACTCTGTGCACAGAATGCAGAGTTTTAATTTGTTAAAGTAGGTAGTGCATATAGTGACCGTTGGGCTTTAAAGGGGTAAACCAGAAAGAATACATTAAATACAGAAGTGGTTGGAGTGTTAAATAGTAATGAAACAGTGACCTTGCTAAGGGCTGTTTGACGCCCAAACCATTACATTTATTCTCACACTTGTATGGGCTGCAGACAGGAAGTGGCCCCTATTATATTCCATTGGGCATCCATAACAGCAGTTTGAAAGACTTTGGTTCTCTGTAACTTTTCTAAGCATGACATTTTGTCCTTTGCTTCAGAAATGTGGGCATCCACATTGAATTTGTTTATGTGGAATGATTACTTTAGTTGATGCAGTAGTGACTGAGGGCATCAGATAGCTAATTCCATATTTACAGCCTTTTCCCTCTGCAGGAAATTTGCACTTTTATGGACAGAAATATTTTATATCAGTCATATCCTTGTGTGAATTTTACTGCCTTCCAGGATGTGACCAAATTGGTTAGCTTAGTGGTAATGCCTCTGAGTTGTATTCAGAAGATTCTCTGTTCAAATCTCAGCCAGAACAGAGCTATCCTGACTGAGGATTTCACGGCACTCCTCAGTTCCTGTAGGAATGGTTGTATACTGCCTCAGATGACGCCATGGCACCTTGTATCTGGTTCATTGTTCATCTGGGATGATGTGTAGTCTGGTAGAAGTCAACTGTGGTGGAGCACAGCATCAGCTTGGAACAGCATATCCAACTTCATTAAATGATGTGGGCCACATCTTCAGGGAAGCAGACAGAGCTCCATCTCAGTCACACAAACAAGGAGGATGGCCCCTGCATAAGCAAGTCATGGAAACCTCTCATCTGCTTCGGAAAGGAGCACAGAAAGCTTCTTTCATAGATTTCCTATGGTTTGGCACTAAGACCAGGCTGTTATGCCGTTAGGCCTTGTGTAAATTGCCCTTTTCAGGCACCTTCTTCCTTTTCTTACCTCAGATGATTCATTTTATTTAGTTTATAATATTGTATTTAAGCATCCTGTTACATTAAGATATAATTTATTTCACATATGTTTCCATCTTAAATGCAACTTATTATCTAGTCCCCCTTCTTCCTCAGTGCATGTTTCAGCTGTATACACCATCATCAAATGTCTTCTGTCTTGTAAAATTGCTGCACTCTAAGCCAGAATTTTGTATCACATGTGAATGTGATATTTCCCGGTTAAAATAGATTGACCTCCATTAAAACTAATTAAAATTAACATCCTGTCATTTTCCTTATGGTCGTCGCCCATTCGTTTGAAAGATATTTGCTCGAGTATCTCTTGTTTCGGATCTACACGTGTTTGTGCAGCATTCCCTTTGCAGCATGGTTATTATCTGTAACATGTAAATAATGTGTTATATAAATTTATTGTTACCTTTGTAAGTAAAGTAAAAAAGTAAAGCTATCCCTGTAACAGGCCGTGGAGGCCCATAGGGTTGTGAGATGTTGAGGTTCCCACATTTTCTAGACAATCGGCTCACAGATGACAGTAAGATTGTCAGCCCTACGCGCTGGCTACCCTTTACCCCCAAGAATATTCCTGGTACTCATTTCTGTTAGAAGCTGAGTCGACCCCAGGGCCATAATGCAGCTGGAAGGATTACGTAAATTGAAAATATCCAATGACCTCATTGGCATTCGATCCCACGACCTTCCAGCTTGTAGCATAGTGCCTCAACCAAGTATGCTGCTGCGTAGATTTATAATTATTGATGTTTATAATTGTACTTAACATATGTTATTTACGCAGAAAGATGTTGATGTAGTGTTATTATCAGTTTTGTTACCTTCAATGTGTAACAGATATATTATTATATATTATTTATTATATCTTGTATGTTTTTACTTTATCTTTCCTCTTATGTACTTCATTTTTCCCATTCTTTGGCTCTCAGTCAACCCCTGTTATTGTTTTGTCTTTCCTTCCATTCACTCCGCCCTTTGAATGGCCAGTTTCTTACACCGTTCTCATTCTTATCGACCCACTCCTCATCTCCCTCCTCTTGTTGTGAGAACACTTTATTCCTCGCTGATTTTACTCCTCTACCTTGAAGATGGAGGCAGCATGTTCCACTGAAACAGCGGTAGTCATCTACCATATTACATGGCATCACATACTAGAAGATTGTAATCTTCATAGTCCCTGATATGAGAACTTCATGTCATATATCCTTGTGTGTTCTGATGTCCTTGGTGTAGTTATTGTTTCTAGAACAAATCCTTGACTCCTGTTAATCAGATATGGTGGAGAATTGCTGGACACATCACAGAAGGAGGACTCAACCCACATTATCCATGTTGGTGATGTAACAGATGGGGTGAGTTCACGAAGCAGTAGACTTATTCTACAGGGTCTGGCAGTGGTATGTCACTCATAATATTACCAGGTTTCTGGATTTTGCTGTCATGTAAGTATTCCAAACAGAATACAGTATTTCAGGAACTGGATCTGTTTCTGTCCTCGTGTGAAAATTGTGTCTGTTAGAAGGAACTGCTCCCCATCTTAGGACACCCCAAGAGCAGAGAAGAAATTTGGTTCTGGCCTTTATGAGCCAAATTGTTTTTGGGTTCAAGTTCCATTAGTACGAATGGCAATTTTCTTTCAGTTACATGGAATATTTCTGTACCTTGAGAGCTAGACCTCGTGATTGAGGAGAGGGAGGATTTGTCAGTACAACAGGTGCTAATTTTGTCATACCCTAACATAACGCACTTTCAAGTCGCCATGTATTCTTATGGAGTCCAGGTAACATGCATGTGTGCACATATATACACAATATACTTTATCCACTGTAATACACAGCCAACAGAAGTATATATATCACTGCAATCAGGTTTTGTTGACAGAAAATAATAATAAAATTGACATTAAAAATTTTGGAAATACTCGTGACACCTTGAAATTAAGGCAGAGCAGTTAAGCTGAAATACATCCTTGAAACAAGGTGAAGCAGTAGCTTCTCACTCAGTCTGTCTTGCATGTTTCAAACGAGTGTCTACTATTTTATGTTTCTGTTCTGTCAGGATGGTGCAATATGCGTGTTGCTGGAGGATGGGAAACGCTAGTTTCACAATGTGTACAAACTCACGTGTGCTTAGAGGCAAAGAATGACAAATTATTTTGAAAATGTTTTAATACATTTCATAGAAAGTAAAAATAACTGATGAAGATTATGTTGGAATAAGAGTGGAACTGCTGAGTGTTGCAATCGGTATAAGATAAAAATGTAAAGTTGTCCATGTGCTTAATTAATTAAGTACCACACAGTGAAGATGTATGGGAGAGTGGACGGATAGCTCCACCATTCTTAACCTCGGCACTAGATGGAGGTGAGTGATCAGCTTCACGCCCCCTGCTGCCTTACACTTGGGGAAATGGTCCCCAAATCCAGTCTGCATGCTGTGGAGAGGAGTAAAATCTCTTGCCTGTGCTTTCTCAGCTGTCGAGCCTGTCACTATACCAGCTCCCTTTCAGCATGTATGAAGAGGTTAGTGTCTTCATCCAGCAATCAGGGAGCTGGACCACTTGTTGATTAATTCAAATTCATTCCTCTGGTAGTCTCTTCAGAGATCTGCCCCAGTTCCTTGAGCCATGTGGCTCATCAGTTTTTAATGAGGTTGGAAGGAAGTGCCTTAGAAATACACACACATAGCTTACTTGTTCAGTTTATTTATTTATGTAAGAGCAGATCTCAGAGTGAGAACAAGATTGGAAATGCCTATGCCTAAGTGAGGTTATTGTGTATTGGTTGTGTGCTTAACTTACAGTCTGTTCTGTACCTGGGTAAGGTAAAAAGTAAAGCTATCCCTGTAACAGGCCCTGCAGACCCATAGGATTATGAGACGTCCAAGCTCCCACATTTTGTAGACACTTGGCTCACAGATGGCGGTGAGATTGGCAGCCTTACATGCCTTTTTCCCCCCAGGAAGATTCCCGGTACTCGTTTCTATTAGAGGCCGAGTCCACCACAGGGCCATATTGCGGCTGGAAGGATTAGGTCAATTTGAATATCCACTGACCTTATCAGGAATCGAACCCACAACCACATAGTGCCTCAACAAACTATGCTACAGCGTTATTCTCTAACTCACTGAGCTTCTCAAGAAGTACTTTACTTCATTGAGTTAGGGAAGTGTTAAAAAATACAAAGAGTGGATTTATTTTCAGGTGTGAGAATTATCTTTCTCTGCAGATGCTTTATGAGTTGTGTGCATTATAGCATTGAACAGCAAAATGGTTGTCCGTGATGCATGGGAAATATGCAGAATATAGCCATCACACTTCATGTTAAGGTACCATAAGGCAGCTGACTTGACAGATAAAGAAACCATGGAAACCCCTGGCAGGATCGCTGGCCTTTGAGCTTTGGGTCCTGTCTGCTATAGTTCACAGGACATGAGTAAGAAGGGTGAGTCATAGAAACTGGCCCTCGCACTGGGACCTTGAGTGATCCATTGTACTTCCCCTTTGGATTAACCCTTTATTAATCCTACACTTCAAATGAAATGTAGGTCTTTATTTATGGGGGCATCATAAAGTCACTTGGTTCCATGAGGAATTGACCCGGGTGGCGATACCTTAGGTAAGCTATAGCCTCACAGTCACATAGGGTATGTGTGGTTGATTCATCTTCTTGTAGGCACCTCTCACAAGTTGGGTCCTCGGTCAGTCCCAGTTTGGAAAGGTGTCCTTTTAGGTGGCAGTGTCCAGTAAGTAATTCTACCACCCATCTTAATTTATCTCTGTTTAATTTGAACAGGTCCCTCATTCTTTTGGCAGAGGGTCCTGATATAAATCCTTTTGCCTGTTTGAGTCCAGTTGTGGATTCCTAGTGTTTTTTGTGATTTTTGTTATTCCAGTCCCTGATCGCTTTCTTGGCAACTCCTGTAGAGATGCTGCAAGCTGGTTCAGGTCCTGTGAACAGCTGTTCAGATCCTGTTTTGAAGTGATTTTGTGTGTACCAAGTGCTTTAATTGCAGCTTGACTATCTGATAGAATATAGATATTTCTATTTTTGTAGTTTCTATCTAAATTCTCAACTGCGCATGCCTTAATGGCATACACCTCTGCCTGGAATGCTGTTGTGTACTGACCGAGGTTGAAGGTATGCTTCCGCCTCGTTCCATCACAATACACCCCAGCTCCAGTGCCTTTATTTACCTTGGAACCATCTGTATACCAGATTAGTCCCCCCTTTCCATCGGGATGAAACCCCTCTTTCCATTCACTTCTGTCAGGAAATCTGATCATGAAGAGTTTATCATAGATATGTGTCGGTATCATTTTATCAGATCCCATCTGTAAGATGGGTTCATTTTTCGTGTCCCAGTTCACAGGACATATTGCCTAACACAAAATAACTTGAAGAACTCTATCCTCCAGGATATAACGCCGTGTAATCGGGTGGAAGTCAACTGATGGTTTGGAATAACATATCAGCTCCATCTTCAGGGCCAAATAGTAAGCCAAGCTAGAAACCAGCAGTGCTTGATTCCTACTTCATTATGATTTCTTACTTGATTTACTCTTCCACCTTGAAGATGGAGGCGATATTTTCATACAAGATGTCGATTGACTTTGGCACTATATCCCCAAAGGTGGAGGTAAGTTATAACGAGCACTTAGTCTAATGTGCATTGCTCAGGCCCCTGAACAAATTCCGTGTAGGAAACTGAAACACCAGACTCTCGGCTTCGATGTTCCACCCCCCTCTCCTTCTATTCTTCTTCCTCTTCATTCAGGTTTTAAGGAGATCTCAGAAACATTAAGAGGACATCATAAAGAAACATACATTGAAGCCATGATCTAATTATGGAGGCAGCCCACTTGGGTTTAGGAATCACAGGTTGCAGACTTTGCTGGCTCGTGTTATGTAATTTGAAATTGAGGTTTCCTCCCCCTGCCTCATCTCATTGAGGGTGTAACTGCCTGTCGCGTCCTCTGGGAGCAACCCAGACAACTTGGGAAGTTGTTTAATTGAAGTTTAATTGACTCGCGCGCTTGTACATGTCCAACTGTCCAACTACATGATCTGGCCGGCTCTGAATTCAAAGAGCACACACACTGTTGACTTTGCCGCGTGGCTCCAGTTTCGACGTGTGACGTGCAGACAGCTTTGAGCACAAATGTCACAGTAACCCTTTATAGACTGAATTTCTTCTAGATAATATATAAAACTCGGTTTCTGCTTCACAGAAAACACATTACATCCCGCCACAAAGGTCAGCCGGTTAATGCTGATTAAGGAAATAATCTAGAAGCACACAGACTGTGGACAGAATACAGAGTTCTAGTACGGTAAAAGCAAGTGGTACATATAGTAACCACTAGGATTCAAAGGGTCAAAAGGGCGAATACGTTTCTTAAGCGTCTGAAGCATGAAATTAATGTAAATAAGATGCAAGGATTCCGTTTCATACCTCACAGAAAACACACTGTATCTATATGACAGACACCATTTGGATTATAGTCTTTACGACAATAACTGCTGTCCATTCTGAGAATCATGCAAAACTCATTAATACACTTTGTGGACTAAAAGCGGAATTTTTTAATTATAAAGGAGGTGGTGCATATAGTAACCATTGTATGGCTGCCTGCCATAACATTAAGAGGCGGTGCACTATCTCCCACAGAATGTATTTATGGGTTTTGTATGATAAACAGGAACTATTCTAATTACTGAAATTTTGGGCTTTCTGGACGGGGACAGATTTCTGTCTCCGAAACGTCGGTTTAAGTAAAAATGTGACCCTGGATAATGTCCAAAAAGACTATCTTCACGAACTTAAATTATTTCTCTTAACATCATTAACCAGTTGGTCTTTGTAATGGAGACTGGGTGTATTTTCTGTGAGGTAGGAACAGAACTTTTAAATATTTAGATGAATGTAATGTTTCGAAGGATCCCGTGTGGAGGCGGGTTCGATTACCTCCAAGTGGCCCTGGGGTCGACTCAGTCTCAAACGGAAATGAGTACCAGAAATCTTCTTGGTGGTAAATGGCAGCCGGAGCGCAAAGCTGACAACCTCACCGCCATCTGTGAGCCAGTTGTCTAGAAAATGTGGGAGCCTCGACATCTCACGACCCTATGGGCCTCCACCGCCTGTTACAGATATAGCTTTACCTTATTTTACATACGAATATACCAAGTATTAACACCCAAGAATTCTAAATATTTTTTTAATTATTACTGTAACCTGGAAACTGCCCAGCTATCAGTAAAAATACTCCTAAGCGGCTTAAAAGTAGGCTTTTAAGAAAGTTTTCGCCCCCCCGCGCCATGAATAGTCCTGGCAGTCCTACTTTGCGCTTGCTATAAACAGTCGTTTACTGTTTCTGTCAGCGTTACTTTGTTCTCAGCTGCAGTAACTGAACACAGAAGCCTTTGTTCTGTCGGCCCTGTCGAGAGACCTGGAGTTCTGCAGTCTATTAGCGACAGAGCTCGGCAAAGTGGCTCAGCTCTGGGACTTGCTTCCTCCCCATGAAAGTGCTGAGCTGGAGCAGAGTACTGCGTGGGGACTGTGGGGCCACGGTGACACCTGTTGATAGAATGTTACACTGCTAACTTATTTATTTGTTCCATCTTTATTTAACGACGCTCCCAGTAATACATGCGCTGTCAGCAATTGGACAACATAGTGTCGAACCGTAGGGTGATGAATCGGAAAGGATTTGAAAGGAGGTGGTCATGGTCTAGTCTATCTATCCCGGAATTTTCCTAGAGAGACTGAGGAAAAACGCGAAACTTTTGGGTCAGGATAGTCGATATCACTGAAATTCGAACCGAGCAGCTCCCGAATGCGGGTCTATAGCTTTGCCGCATTCACACCGTCGAAGACCACACTTGCGCGTCTGGCACAATTATTCGTAACCCCGAGCAAGATGGCCGAAGAAGTAAGGCTTCTGACTTGTATTCGAGGGATCCCTCTTCCTAATTTCGGCCGACATTCCGTTTATCCTGAGTTTGTTCATGGTTTTCCACAGTATCTCTGTGGTCTGGTGGTCAAGGGTTCGATTCCCGGCGCTACCAGATTTTCTAAGAAGTAGTGGTTCTGGAACGGGGTTCACTCAGCCTCATGAGGATAATTGAAGAGTCATTTCAAGAAGATAGCGGCTCCGGTCTAGAAAACCGAAATTAACTTCCGTGGGGATTCGTTGCTCAGACCACGCGACACCCTCTTTCCGCTAAAATTGGCACTAACTTCCCTCACAAGCGGCGATGGCTCCGTCGGTATAGTTCGCATGTGGACTAAAACCACGGAGCTTGTTTGTTTTTTTGTTTGTTTTTTCCAGAAAACTTTGGGCTAATGGGACGACTTCTTGCCATATACAGTTCATATTCCAGTGCATTATTTACTAACGTTATTTATTTGTAGTTGGTTTTATGAAGCTGTCAGTAGCGCAGTCGAAAGTATGGTAAGGGAATAAACACGTTCATTACACGAGCCCAGACTGGGGTTCAGGTTCTACAAAAACGGATCATCGCACAAATAGTGTGTAGATTGTTGCAGACCGGCTCTGTGGCCCACACCGTCACATGGTTCTCTTTCTCCTGGACTAAAGCTGTCGCGACATCAAGTCGACCACTTGTCTCAATCTGGTGCCGAGGTTAAGAATGCGTGGAGCCATATCTCCATTCCCCCGTACATTTTCATGACCTAATGCTCGATCAAGCACATGGATAGCTTTACCTAAATTTTCTAATGGCTTAAATATGACGCTCGGCTGTTCTGGTTGTGATTTACAGAATGAAGAGGCCCGTCACGTGACCTTGCGGTGGCTGTGGGATTCCATCAAGCTGCAGGCCCTGCAGGAAACTCGCCGCTACGCCGTCCCTTTCTCTGGAGCGGGGAATCCCTGAAACACGAGGTACACTCCATCGTCAGTGACGTACATCGTTACGTCATCATTAGAACGTTGCTATAAAAAAAACGTAACATAGCTCAAGGGTTTTTTTATTGCTAGTGGGGTGGGACTTGTACAGTCCCTTGTACTGCGGCCACTTCTGGCCTATTGTACCAGCCCCAGATGATAGGTGAGGGCGATTGTGGAGCAATCGGTGGAATGAAAATTGGCAGGGGAAACCGAAGTACTCGGAGAAAACCTGCCCCAGCGCAACTTTGTCCACCACAAATCCCACTTGACCAGACTCGGGAACGAACCCTTGTCGCTGCGGTGGAAAGCCAGCGACTAACCGCTTGAGCTATGGCGCGGCCTTAGCTCAAGGGGTTAGTCGCCGGATTTCTGATCCCAGGTCACGTGATGTGGGATTTTTGGTGGACAAAGTGGTACTGGAGCAGTTTTCCCCTAGCAGTTTTCATTTCACTTGTTTCACGTTCATTACTGAGCCTATCTTAGACGCTGTATGGCATTTGGTATTGGCAGCGTCGTTAAGTAACTAACTCCGTTTTCAACATGCTTCTGGTATTCATACGCCGGTGGGAAATGTAAATACTTACGTGGGACTTTTAGTCCATAAGGTTGCCTGCACAAGGCATGGCATACCCCGGTTCGTGGAGTAGATGGATTTCGTAGCATTTCATGGGACAGTGCTGGCTGCCCTTCCAATAACAAATTGCGTGTACCGGTATTTGGGGCTTCTATGTATGAGTGCCCCGTATATAAAATGTGAGCTTTAATTACCATGAAGATTTCTGTTCACTTCTGATTTATTTGCCGTATTTCCTCGATTCTGAGGCTCACTTTTTTTCACATATTAAAATATCCGAAATCCGGATGCGTCTTAAATTTGATCATGTCTAAGAACCGATGTCAGAAAATTATATTGTATTTACTAAAGGTCAAGTGAGATTTGTGGTGGACAAAGTGGCGCTGGGGTAGGTTTTTTCCGACTATTTCGGTTTCCCCTGCCGATCTTCATTCCACCAAATTCTCCGTCATTATAATCACCCGGTGCAGGTACAATAGGCCAATCAGTGGCCGGCGTGCCGAGTGGACCCAGCTGGACTCCACCCATCACTTAGCGAAAAATGGAATGCAAGGAGAATCTTCCATTTCCTCAACGCTAGTCATGGGACAGTACACACAAAAGTAGCGACAAAGAATATGCGAAATAAAAGAAACTTTTTAAACATTTTCGAGATTGCGTGCTCATGAGATATTGATGTAGTTCGTTGCGTTATCGTTGGAAAGTTACTTCATTCTATTTTCAACGTACGTTAGAAACCAAAATCGCCATATCAGAGGTCTCGTGGGCGCAAAATGCACGGAGTCACATCCCAGAAGACCCTAATTTTCATATCCACCTCTGTGAGTGACTCAAAGGCATAGATTTAGAGTTTAAAGTTCAGTGACTTCAGAAACGAATCCTTGTCGAGCTCGTTTTGAAGTGAGAGCCGTAGAAAGGGAAGAGCGTCAGGAATTGGCAGATGCACCCTGGGGTAATTTCAAGCTGCAAAGTTTCAGCGCATCCCTTCCAAGAGGTTCATGGCGCAGTCAAACCGCAGCCGCTTCGCGCCAACTGCCGGGACCGTATGAATCTATCAACTTCTGCGCTACTTGTCGCTTGCGGCCGCATTGACAATTGAATTCATAAGGAAATAACGAGTTCCCAGTACATGAAATTTATTTTTCTCTAATCCTATATAATGTTATATATCAGCATCCCGTTGTTAGTTATTTGATTTGCGTGGGCAGTCATGGAGGTGCAAAATTGAAAACATTTTATCGCGTTGTCATGTTGTGTGTGAGACAGTTTTTATTTGTCCCCGCCAACACATGTATTTGTATAAATTCACTATATGTTTCAGCCATTCGGCCAGCGTCAGGTATTAACACAATTTACATTTGCCTTTATCTCATTTGTTCTTCTTCCCTGTATTGGACATTTTTAGTCTGCTCTCCCTTATTTAGGAAAATAGAAGTGGGCTTATGAGATCACCATGCTGTCTGTATGTCTATGTATCCCCTCCATCAACTTTTGAATGCCCGACCCAATGTTTATGAAACTTGGTACCTGAGCCCATCTCAACAGCTTACGTCATAAATCCCTCCCATTAGTCTGTGTCGTTGCTAGACAACAGCTCAGTAAAAACGTTACCACGGCAACGAATACACACCCAACTATAGAATAAATGCTGGACGCGTCGTTCTCTATGCAGTCAATGTATCAAAGGATAGTACGCGATTAGTTCTTGTTTTTCTTTATTTGGGAATAGTTTTCTCGTTGTTGCATGTGGTCTGGTGGTCAGAGTTCCTGGATACAGATCCAGAGGTCCCGGATTTGATTCCGGGCGATACCAGATTTTCTGAGAAGTAGTGAGTCTGGAACGGGTTCCACTCAGCCTCGTGAGGATATTTCAGGAGCTACTTGAATGAAAAAATAGCGGCTGCGGTCTAGAAAACCGAGATTAACGGCCGTGAGAATCCGTTGCGCTGACCACGCGACACTTTCTGTCCGCAAAAGTTGGCACTAACTCTGCGGCGGTTGCTAGGTCGGTATAGTTCGCTTGCGGACTAAAGACCACAGAATCTGTTTTGTTTTTGTATGTTAATATGTAGCCTCTGTTAACATTGATGTGTGGTGTATCTATGCAAATAATTATGTTGACGGGGCCAAATAAGCGTAAGCTCGTGTCATGCACGTAGATGTTTGCAGTGCTACGTTTGCAGTCCTTTCTAAATATCACTTCTGTGACATGTCTCGACTTTATATGGTCGTCATCAGGTAGATTACGCAGTTCTCTCACTGCACTGGGTGTGTCAGCCCATTGTTCCCAAAGGAGCAGTTGTATTTTGTTTGAAGTTGATATTCTGTGTGCCGTGTCCCGTGGACGGTCAGTAAGCACACGCCACCATCACAGATAAAGGTATTTAGGAGTTTCAGTAAGACGAAATCATACCTCCTGTATGATGATTGTGACTTATTTTTACCGCTGTAATGGCTTTGCTGTTTGCAGTCATGTGTTAGGTTTCCGTGTCTAGTCTGGATGCAGGATATCTGTATGATTTGCTGTGAGTTCCCGCGCTGTGCTTATGACAAATGCCTGCAGCGCAGTGGAGGTGGGGAAGCCCCAATGTATGTTGTATTCCCAAGCCTGGAATAAATTTGTTTATGTATGACCCTAAAGGTTATATGTGGAAATGTGACGCAACACGTACCTGAGGTAGCGAAATGAACTCCACAAATTGGGGAAGGGGGAGATCATTTCTTTTATTTTATTCAGTTTCAAGGCGGAGCCTGGATAGCGGAGTCGGTATAGCTACTGGCTGCTTGCTAGACGATCAAGGGGTCGGAATCCAAGTCTTGGTAGGGGTAAGACTTTTCTCCACGTCATCCAGACCTGTTCTGAGACCCACACCCAGCCTAGGGCTCTTCTCCCGGAGTAAAGCATGGTGTATTTTTCGGGTTTATTTCGAGATTATCAGATTATTTCTCTAAGTGTGTATACTAAATATTGTTTCAAAGATAAACAAGTTTAATATAGAATTTTTATATCACTGCGCGAGATATCTCCTAACACCCAGTGGGTAGGGTTTTCCAGCGGTATCTTCCCCTTTCTGAAACGTGTTGTGACAGAACTACATACAAGAATAGCATGCAGTGAAAAGGAAGTTCAACTCACACATTGCAATACTGAAGTGTGCGGTCTTTTGGATTGTAACGCCATATAGTCAGAGACAGCCAGACGTTTCGGAGGAAAAAACCGTCACCATCTACAAGTTGTAGAGTAAACCAAGCAAAAAATCAGTAGAAACATTGCCGTGTCCTTGCTCAGATAATTCTCAGTTTACTTCAACTGTTACTGTTGCTTGACTGTAAGGTAAAAAGGTAAAGCTATCCCTGTAAGAGGCCGTGGAGGCCCTTAGGGTTGTGAGACATCGAGGTTCCCACATTATTTAGACAATAGGCTCACACCTGACGGTGAGGTTGTCAGACTTACGCGCCGGCCACCCTTTACCCCGAGATTCCTGGTACTCATTTCTGTTAGATTCTGAATCGACCCCAGGGCCATAGTGCCGCTGGAAGGATTAGGTTAATTAAAAAATATAATACCTCATCGGGAATCGAACCCGCGACCTTCCTGCTTGTGGCATAGTGCCTCAACGAACTACGCTACCACGTGCCCTCATTGTTTTACTGTAGTGTATAATTTTATATTATGGTCTTCTGTTCCCTCTCCTGTTAAGCTCCGATCATTACAGGCCTTGACCAAATGAGAAATTGTGACCCCTCTACTCTAAGGAACTTGTCGATAATCCTCGGTAGTTTGGAAGCTGGATTGAAGCTGTAACTTTGTTGGATCTACAAATCCTTGCTAAGCTACTGTTTCCCCCTTATCCCTTCTGTCGCTTCTTGTCAGCGTGAATGGTGAAGAGAGAATCCAGGGCACTCCTATAGCGGATTATTCTGTGCTGTCTGTACTATTGTTGTAGCCCCGAACATTTTGTTCATTTCTTCCTGTTGCCTGTTGTTGCCGAGAGTTTCAGATAAAGACAGGCTCAGTATGAGAAGTTCAGCAGCAGCGGTTAAGGGACTAGGAAAAGCATGGTCGTTTCTGCCTAGCTAGAAATTTGCAGCTCTGCCCTGATGTGGATTATTGTCTGTCTGAAACATCTTTGAGGTTATGTTACATCTTGAGCAGGCAACTTTATGGAAGAAAAAATTACTGTGTTCAATGAGGTTCCTTGTAAGGTGATTTTGGTTTCCATCGTCTGTTGAGAATGCAGTCTGATAAGTTTTTAATGAAGTCATAGCAAGACACGGCAGTGTCTGATGTTGACACAGCCACGAAGTAGTTTTATACACCATATACATCATATCCTATCTGTTCACATGGAAAAACTCTAGAACCGCTCAGTGGATTTTCATGAAATTTGGTATTGGTAAGTTTTTACTGAAATCTGTCAATATATTCTCCAGTTTTTATTAAAACAGCAAGAGACACAACATGAAGACCTACATGCGTTTCTTGCATGCATCTGTAGCATAAGTCACCAAATATTTATCGGAGCGAAAAACGTTTTTAACGAAAGCTGTAGAGATAAATGAAAAATAATTATGTTCAGTGTGATTGTTCAGGAAGTTATATTGTTTTGAAGGTGATGTAACAGAAGTGTGCAATGACACTAGAGTTGTTCAGCTACGTGTAATTTCCTGACTTTTTAGATAACATTTTTAATATAGGTTATGTACGGACAATTTGAAATTTGAATCGAAGATATAACAAGTTATTTAAGCAGATATTTTATACGTTGAAGTGTGTATATTTTTTGGGCCCCTCTGTATAACCAGCCGCGGTTTCGGCTCTTTGTTTTCTCTTTATCAGTGCCCATAATTCGTTGTATGTTAATATTTGGATGGCCATGGTTGTGTAAAATGTTATCTATTAGTCTTTCCGTGTCTTTTTATTTGCACTCTTCTTGTTACCTCATACGAAAATGAGTAAATTTGCCATGTGAATATATTTGTTAGCAAGAAAGCAGTGCAGTGTTGGTTGTGTTTTCCTGGCCAGTAATCTCTCCTAACTGTTTCAGTTTACTGAACAATCAGATAAGGCGCTTATATAGCGAATGTTGTTCATGCATTATCCAACTCGTACACGTAACAAATTATTCCCCCCCCACAATCCAACACACTCGTCAAGCTTACATGTTCCTGTTCATTGTTATTCAGAGTCGGTAGCATTGTTCATATAATTCAATGAGACAGACGAATATAGGTCATTGTTGTAACCAGGTTAGTAATTTCAATATGGTGTGGACGGAAATAGCTAACAAGCTCAGCCCATGCAGGCGCTCCTATGAGGGACTTCAACGTACAGTAAACTGACCATCAGATGCATTTGTGCACAGATCGAGCACATTTAATAAATTATGAGATAATAATTAAATGGTAGGAAACATAACGTTACATGTTTGTCTGGTGCAGTGTAGTGGAAATAACTTATACCGTTCCATGTTACGGAATTAGTATCCGTCTTTTGTTTCACTGGACTGTCCATACTTCGTTAGTAACATATTGTTCCGTTCAGTACTTCAGAGCGCTGCTGTAGGCCCCAGCTTACGTGAACAGCATCATGGCGGCTTGTAATCGGAAGTTGTGGCTGTACTGATGACGAGAACGCGATTCTTGCTACTTATCTGAGGAATTGTGAATTTATAAGTACTCGTTCTTTACTCGGTATATTGTACTGTTCCTTTCCTTGCCAATATCAGAATATTCCCACTTGTGTGAGTGCTACTATAGACGGGGTTTGAATTGGTAGTAGCACAGTCCATCTTCATGACAGTCTAGGTAGCATACGCGCATGCGCATGTTCAGAGGCTGGTTGCAGTAGTCAAAATGGCGACCGTGCTTGAGGAGTGTTCTGCCGAAGAGCAGCTCTCTTTTATGTATATTTTGTGGTTAAAAGGACTCAATGCGAAGGATATTCATAAATAAATGATTCCTTTTTACGGTGGGAAATATTTATTGCGTAAAGCGGTTCACAACTGGGTCGAGAAATTATCTCAAAGTCGCAGAAGATGCCCGATCAGGTGGGGAAGTGGCTGAGACAACAGTAAAAAAACTTCAATGCTGCAGGTTTCGACGCACTGGTAAAGAGATGGGACAAATGTATCGATGTTGGTCTAGGATATATCGAGAAATAAAGGTTTTGTGCGTGTTCGAATATCACATGTTTTACGTTTTATATCCATATGTGACATATTTACGGACTCTCCCTTGCAGGTATATATTTGCATTAAGTTTCCAGTACAGCAATAAAATAATCCTGAACTAACTCTGAATAGAGCCGGGATAGCGCAGTCGCTATAGCGACTGACTACGGGCCGGGGCTTGAAGCTGACCAGTCGCTTCCAACTAGAGCTGAGGTCAAGATAACGTGGATCTATACATCCACTTCCCCTCACGTCTTCATGGCATAGTGCTTCATTAGTTAAGCACAGGGACAGTTTTACCTTTGACTGTAAAGCTGTGGACAGGGTCCGAGGAAGGTCTTTTGCTGTGACGTTATGATTGGTTCCCGCAACAAGGAATTTCTTTATGTGCTTAAATCACCATCTGCACAGGAACGCTTTGTACGGGGCTATTATCTGCAAGAAAAGGTTCGTCTAATACCGTAGTGCTGCTATCACATGGGGGCAGTTCAGTAATTAAATAGTTCTGTGATGGAAACAAAAGGCCTCTGCTCCTACTGTTAGGAAGTTGGATTGGGTGTGAGGCTTTTGTGGTGTGTAATTTGATACTAGCTCAAGGGCAAGTTTCTCTCGGTTTCACTTAAACTTCCCGTAAGCTCTGCTTATGCGCAGAGAAACGAAGGAGCAGTGGGAAGTTGATGTCTGAACATCAAACTCGGCAGTGCTTCAGGATTTTGTTACAGGAACACGTCAAACGTAATTCGATAGAAGAGTGGCCAGAATTTTCGGTTCCAGAGTGTCCTGGTTGTTGGAACCCTCTGTGTACCTTAAATAGCATTTCCGCTCCCAGAATCCAGCTTTATATTCGGAAAGTCCTCTTTTCGAATATTGTCGCGTTCCGTGATACCAGTTCGGTTTCACACGTAACCTCAGTCACTTCGAGGAAATATAAGCAAAGCTTAAGTTGGCCACGACTCATGTATGCCACGTCGTTCTCCGTTCGTTTCTGAACCGAACATCACGATCAAAATTTTTGCAGTAGAATCTCAAATAGTAAATTATCTTTTTACTTACACTTTAAGTTTTACACATTTTGTGGGATTACTAGTTTTACTCGAAATAATTTTACAAAAGTATGTAAAGTACTTACTTCCTAAAAACTCCATGTATTCTTCTACAGGGTGTCCCAGAATAAAATGTCGATATTCTGGGCGGTCATAGTATCGGCCATTCTAAGCAAAACAGTGTGTATGTACGTGTGTCCTATTCCTAGCGGTTTCCTGGATAGAGCTATTTCACCGTACAGTTCTGAAATTGTTGATAAGAAACATACATTACGTACTGTTTCTAATACCGCTGTTTACTGTTCAAGTGACAAAGTTGGTACAGTTTACCTAGTATAATACATTTCCGAAAACTCCAGCTTCAACATCAATGCACTTTGCAGCTCGTGTGAGGACATGGCGTGCTGCTCGTCTGTACAGTGTACAGTGAAGCTCTATCTCGGAAACAGTTCAGAATGGGACACATGTACATATACACTTTTTTCTGCTTAGAAGGGCCGATACTGTGACCAGGGGCGGCCCGTGTATAGGCCTGCGGAACTGCAGCACCCCCAATTTCCACTTCATATTATCGATAACATTTATATAATGAGTCCTTTTTTCTTTAATTCTTTCTTTATACTTGTATAATACAATATATAATCCTTAAGCTTAATGTCAGTAGCCAAATCTTTGTATGGAACTGTGCGCTTCTGGAGCAGCACCCCCACTAATTTTAGCTACGAGCCGCCACTGACTGTGACCTCCCAGAATATTGAAATTTCCTCCTGGGACATTGTAGTATCTTTCCATATTCCGCTTGGTGTCGTGTCCATGGCGTTGTCGAAAGCGTGTTCTATTCTTCATGCAGGAATTAATGTGATTTGCTTTAATTTGATACGTAATGTAGTGAACTGGTCCCTGTTGAACAGCGGAGTGAACCTCCCGCCTGGTGCGCTTCTGCCCATCAACACTTGCTCAGACGCTCTGCTTGTGAATGGCCACTGTGCTCAGCGTTTGAAGAAAGAAGAAGAAGGCAGTACGGCCTTTTCAGCACAAACTTAGAAGTTACTTTCATTTCATGAACAATTACAAATACATGTATGATTTTGTAGGTATATTTCCTTCCAGGTGTAAAGATGTTGAAAAAATGGGAAATGTATTAATTTGTTGGTAAATGAAATGTAAGAAGTTCTGTAAAATACATAATTTATTGAACGAATAATTTATTAGCGGTAATTATTTAAGCCATTGTTACATGTTCTCTTACAGCGAGGATTGTGACAGTGGAGGGAACAATGAAATGTGTGAAGATGTTGAGTAGGAAATACAGTGAGCCACGTCAGAGTGCATCTAACTTCATGTACGTGTTTTTATTTTTAAGGATTACTAACAAAATGTGTAATTTTAATTTTCATCACAGCTCGTTTTTGTGCAAAGTTTATGGCTGCGCTAATATTAATGCGAAGGCGTGACTAAAATACAAATGTATTTAACAAGATAAGCGTTCCCACTTTCGTGACGTAACCTATTTCGTGGGAGGGCCCTCATCAATAAATTAATAGGCATGTATTTCACAGCTCTCCATGCATGTCTGCAACCTCGTAATTATATCATCTGTGGACTCCTGCCAAAAAGTGTCACAGCACACTTAATTTTGTGGCCAATTTAGAATTTCTTACCAAGAAACAGGTTACATCACCAGATTGCTTAGTTTTGTCCTATAGTTAATCCACCCCAACTTTAAGAATAGTTATAAGTCGGGCCTGATTACTATACAGTGTGAAAAGAAAATCTTCATTTTAACGCCTAGTTTTTACATTGTCTTCCCACGAGATCAGCAGCTGGGAAGAATTTTAAGTGCTGATGGTGGAAGGGGGGATCTTAAGTATTGAACCCCAAATTCCCTGATATAAGAACTGTTGATGTAGTTATTAAAGTAATATTCATAAAGGAGCATTCACGTAAACATTGGGATTTTCAGTTCTTTGAAGGTTAGTATTTGATAATTCGTTTTCAGAACGAAATTCAATTTAATTCTGCCCCTAGATGTCATATTTCCATTCCCGGAACTGTTTACAGTAAGACGTAGAGACAAACTTTGCGATTTGATCCCGTGTGGAGCAAGTTCCAAGAGAGGAACATGTTGCACTTGCACGTGACGTCAACACAACCTTGTGTACAATTGTTGTTGTATGCGTTAACCTGTACCGTGTTCGACATTCGAGGAGTTTCAGCCTCCCCATTCCGCCCCTCAACGTTCAAAAGGGGATTAGTATTAATTAAAAAGCCACGGAACAGAAAAACAAATCATTTCTACAGTACTTGCCCGAGAAGACATTAGAACGTCAACCCGCGCTATAGAATTAACCGATACATTATTAGTCACTTAGAGGTCACAACCTAAGAGCTCCGGAAATGGTTACTGACTGACAAGCCGCACGCTGTAATAATGACTTGTGTGGTATGATACAATAATTTTATTGTTCTTATAGTAATTTTGTAAAGGTTCTCCAATTTTACACGCAAGCCCTTTATATTTAAATACGACAAGAGACCCATTAACTTACTGGCCAATATTTCAAATGTAAGAAGTGGTGGAAATTTCGCCAGAATGATTGCTCTTACAGCCTGATCATGACCAATAAAGTCGAAACATATAGCTAAGTTATTTCATAAAATAATAATGATAAATATAGAGCTATCCTTGTAACCGGCCGTGGAGGCCCATAGGGTTGTGAGACGTTGAGGGTCCCACATTTTCTAGACAATCGGCTCACGGATGGCGGTGAGGTCAGCCTTACGCGCCGGCCGCCTTTTACACCCCAAGAATATTCCTGGTATTCATTTCTGTCAGAGGCTGAGTCCATTCCAGGGTCATAGTGCGGCTGGAAGGATTAGGCCAATTGAAAAAGTCCAATGACCTCATCGGTAATCGAATCAGTGACCTTCCGGATTGTAGCATAGTGCCTCAACCAACTACTCTACTGCATGCGCATAATAATAATTTGTACAGTGTTGTGTTAGCGGTTTATATACATGTGCTGAAGTGTGCATGTCGGCCATTAGTGTCATATTGTCGTCTGGATTCCGGAGACGAAACTATGAATTTCATGATAACTTATATTTATGCTTTGGTTTTCTCAGAGATTTTATTGCGAATTTGAAATAAGTTATAAGATTTGGTTTAGTTTATTACGAAACTATTATCACCGTATTGATGTGCAAAGTATTTGTGCGTATATCATAACGTTTTTGGCTTATAGAAGATGTTTATCAATTGCCACCAGAATCAGTCTGCGTTGTCACCTTATGCGAACTATACCGCCGTATGTTAAGTGCGTGGATTTATATGCGCATCGGCTGCAGCGGCCGTTTGCGCCTGGAGCCTTGTAAAGTAAAGATATTTATCGTGGGATTGTATTACATTTAGGAATTCAATATTAATTTTCCCCACTGTTAGTTTAAGTGCTGTTGCTGCTGTTTCAATTATAGGCCTACAATTATGAAACTACAAGCCAAAAATGGCCTGTTTACAGACGTGCTCACTTTAACACATACCGCTTTCGGAACACCCGTCCAGTGGGAAGAACTGTGCGTAAGCTTTGGGACCAAAACAAATCGTGAAGACGCATAACTAAGTGACTTTGAACTCAAGATGTCCAACTTAACGATTCCTGAGTTTCACATCTACAGATTACAGTTAATCTACATGAAGATTAGTGTCTTGTGCAATGTGACGCCTAGTAGTTTGGTACGTAGATACGTTTCGGAGAAACCTGCTGTCTCCATCTTCAAGGTAGAAGAATAAGCGACGCAAGACTCAATAATAAGGAAGGACGAAGACTGGGGTTTATACCGAACCAATGGGAGCGGTGTAAACTGAATGGAATCGCAATTGGTTCCGATCCGTTTTACACAGCTCTCATTGGTTGCCTCTTAAGTCCAGTCCTTTAATTCTTTTCTATCCTCAAGGTAGAGAAATTCTTCCGAAACCTTGGTATCTACGTGCCGTTGCAACTCAGAAAGCAGTAATGTTCATAATTACCGCTGTGAGAACCTGAAACCTCACGATCCGTATGAAGTTAGGACACACCCTGCGTTCTGTTGCGATGCCAAAATAGGATCCCAAGTTACTATACAGGATTAGGCGTTAAAATTCTAAACTGCGTTTGACGTGGCAATTTCTGTTTTGAATTGCTGAGGGAGAAAATAAATTGGATGAAGTTCGGATGTCGCGTGCCTAATGCAGAGTGATTTACTTCCCAAAACAAGACACTGCGTTGAAAGCACACTGTTTCCAGTAGCTCCTCTTCCTCTGCAGGTCCGAAACGTCCATCTGGCTTCGCAAGCGGTTCACCACTTGTTTAGCGAACAGGTAGTTGATCAGGGCAGTCTCGATAGAACCATCGTCGTCCACTAGCTGAAACACATGACGCGTATTATCAGCAGTTGAGGTTATGTAGCTTTTAATGAGTTGTGGTAGGAGGCTGTCGTGGTCTATTGTAACATATCCCTGCATTCCCTCTAAGAAAATAACCAAGAATGTCATCCAGGATTCGACCTCAGTACTCCCCAGACACAAGTCACTCTCGTTTTTTTTTAATTGATAGTGGGGTGGGACTAAGTGCCTTGTACTGCGGCCACTTCTGGCCTCTTGTACCAGCCCCAGAGGATGGGTGAGGGTGATTGTGGAGCAATTGGCGGAATGAAGATTGGCAGGGGAAACCGAAGTATTCGGAGAAAACCTGCCCCAGCGCCACTTTGTCCACCACAAATCCCACTTGACCAGAACCGGGATCGAACCGGTGCCGCCGCTGTGGGAAGCCAGTGACTAACCGCTTGAGCTATGGCGCGGCCCTGTCAGTTTCGTTAGTGGTCTTTATTGGTCACGTTTTGAGAAACATCGCTTTATGTTACAGGGTGTTCGCCGAAAAAGTTGGTTCGTGTATCGTGACGCTTCTGATTTTTGTTTGGGATGTGCCCGGTTCGTATCTTAGCCTAGACACAGGACATCCTGGCTGAGGCCATTCGTGGTTTTCTCAGTTATTCCCGGAAAATGCCGATATAGTGCCCCAAATTATGGTAAACCGCTGCGATTTACATAATTTCGAATTAATCATTCATTCATCGTCCTTTCGGTTGACTGTATGTACTCTGAACTATTGGCAGCGTCGTTACACGAGACATACCGTTGAATTTTCAACGGGAGTTACACTAGTATTTCTTTATTAAGCTATAGATAAAAACAAAGTAAGGACATTTGGTCGTAAATGTTGTTACATCAAAAATAAATGCAATCGTACCACACGCGAGTTGCCATGTTTTACCAAAGTTCTGTTATCTCTTTTAATTGTTGCGACGGTGCTGAAAGTGAACTTGATGGGCGCAGTTTTGAAATTACTCATAATACAGAACACATTATAAATAAGTGTAAAAGCGACAAATCCAGCTGAGATGCCATAAAACAGCAGCGCAGCAGGCAGAGTTGGATATTAAGGGGAAGGGGAGAAACAAAAACAAAACGCAGTCCGCTGACATGTAAGCAATTTCACAAGGAGCTGAACAAGTTTCGATAAAGTAAATAGAAATGGAAAGTTGAGTACATTGCAGTGCAGTACAAATATTCTCCAAACGCATTTCTTCCGTCTCGATCGTCATCTGTTGCGAATGGAACCGTATTGTTGCGAAGCTGTCCACACACTTCATTTCACGCTGCTGTAGATCCATGTATTATTAATCCGTGGTGTCATAGATAAAAGTAATACGTAAAGAATATTTGTCAAAATCGGATAACAGCAACGTAGAATTCTTTCAAATGGATCAAACGAAGCCAGGTTATGTCTCTAAGCACATAACTATCCATTCAATGATAACAATGAAATATTGACTTAAACTCATTTTCATAAACGTCTAAAGTTGTTTCATCTTCTTCTGAATAATGGCATTTAATGACATAACTCCCTTGTCCATACCATAACAGATTTAACTTTGCATTCTATGAAATTTTAGGCTGTGTTATTTAACCCAGTGAGTACCAGGGGCCCTTTCACACGGCGTGAAGCTGACCACTCACCTCCAACTAGTGCCGAGATCAAGAATAGTGGAGCTATACCTCCACTGCCCCATGAGGCTTCATGACATAATTCTTAATTAATTAAGCACAGGGACAACTTTATCCTTTTTACGTGCTCAGATTAGGGACCAGAGGCGGGCTCTTGTGGAAACGGTAATGAACCTTCGGGTCTCATTCAATGTTAGGGAAATTCTTGATTAACAGCAATTTTTAACTCTCAAGAATGAGTGAGTCCCCATGGAGTTAATTAGTTTTTAATAAAAAAACACGGTATTTTATCCTACTTGTCCTTTTACTCAGTCACTCCAGTCTCCTGACTGCTTCGTAAGCATTTTTATTCCCCGTCGTCTTACACGGAAGCAAGGCCTCTCTCGTTGATAATAATTACTGAACTTGGAAGTTCAATAGTGATCACAACGAGGGCCATGAAGAGTGCTGTATTCTGGGATGTGACACCGTGTAGTCTGGTGGAAGGTTACCGACATTTCGGAGGAAAACACTGCCTCAATCTTGAGGCCGAAGATAAAACCATGCAACCAGCAAAAAAAAAATGCAGTCAGGGTCACTTGCTGCGTTTTGGCCCTGAATGGAATCAGTGCGTTCCTCTGAGAACACGGCTTTATATCCCAGAAGCTATAAAAACAGCCGAATGCTGGAAAGTTTCCTGCTAGTTCACACTTCCCTGCAGGAGCAGTGCTGCTACGGTAAATCACTGTGACTATATCCCCAGTTGCGGTGTGTGGCACGTGACTAAGGCTTCTTGAAATAACCAGGCAGGATCCAGAGTCGTCAATCATGCCAACGTTTTTCTTGTCTCATTTATCTTCAGCCTGTGCATGCGATAATTAATAAAAATTTTAATTAAGACTCAAAGGGCTCTTAATTACGTCTAAAACTGAAGCACATAGCCGTTAAAATAAAGCGTCTTGTGTTCCTCAGGGACTGCTTGCAACTGAGCCTTCTCCCATCTGGATGTTATCTGCATAGCTCATACCAAGCAAGAAGTTGCTTTCTGATAGCTACTTTTACTTTCTTTGCTTAGGAGCCGATATAGAGATTGTCTACGGGCTGGACGGCCCGGGGTTCCATTCCAGGCAAAGGAAATATATTTTTCCTCACTCCACACCGCCAAGATTGTCTCTCTGGGGCCCATGCAGCCTCCTCTATGGTTCCTGTGGACTCTTTTCGCCGGAGTAAAGCAGCCGGGGCGTGACGCTGACCACTCACCTCCATCTAGTGCCCAGGTCAAAAATGGTACAGCTATTCCTCCACTCCCCATACATCTTTCTGGTGTGGTGCTTAATTAAACACAAGGACAGCTTTACCTTTTTTTTTACCTTTATTTGTTTTGCTTAGTCTTCAGCTCTGAAGATGGAGACAGTATGTTGCTCCGAAAAGCGGTGAACATCTACCAGACTGCACGGCCTCGTATCCCAGAAGCCGACAGTCAGAGAACCCCAAGTCTAACAGCGCTTGTCACTTCAGGCACTCAAAATAGTTAATATGTTTTGATGGTGTAAGGATTAAGATACAACACAACAAATTTCACGGAGCGAATTATTGAGAAGCTTATGCTTACTCAGCTAGTTAGATACTCAGAATACTGTGACATGACGCCTAAAAGCCGGAATAATGGAATCAGAGTAGACGTTAATTGCCAGGCAAGAAACACGTTACCGTGGAAGGAAAACGTGACAGCGCTGTTGCTAGGGCAACAGATTCTTGGTAAACAAACCGTTGCTGGGCGACGCAGACACATGCCCGTGGAAACGGTTAGCATACGCGAATGAACAGTGTTTTCTGTGGATCCTCCCCGAGACTATATAACGAGAAGAACTGAGGTAGTCTCTGGAAGATACCCCGTGTGGAGGCGGGGTAGAATACCTCCACCGTGACCCTGCGAGTCGTAAGAGGCGACAAAAAGGGAAGTCTCAAATCTGAGGCAGTAAAATATGGTCGCGAGTTCCAAGGGACTCGAACCCTAGACATACTGCACTGGCAAGGGCCAGCAGCAGCATATACAAAAGACAGATCAGTCCTCTCGTGAGAGAGGGCGCCCCACAAAAACAAGACCGTAGCCATCAAATAGTAATAAATATCTGGTCATGAGCCCCAGATGAGGCTCGACACCAAGACTTACTGACTGCCTGACCGACCGTCAGTCGCAATACTTTGACTTCGACTTGAGTCTCTAGGGTCGGCAGTCAAAGATGACTGAGAAGAGATGGCAAGAAAGGAATTAAGCTGTGCAAAGAAGACTCCATGTACGCTGCAACTACAATGGGACTGGTATAATTATCATGTTGAAATCCGTTGCCAGGATACGACTAGTGAAGTGTGAGAACCCTAGCGTATGTGTAACAGTGAACTGTAAAGTGTGTAGATCAACGATAGCGCTGTACTTTCCTGTAGTTCCGAGTGGTGTGTTAAAGGTGTCAATAAATTGAATATCCAATCAGTCACCTTTACACGTGACAATATTATGAAACCCGAAGTTTTATTACTCTGTGCCAAGAATAGTCATTTGTCCCTATAATGAACCAGAATGAATCCATTCCATATATTCCCATCACATTGCAGTAGGACCTGTTTTAATAATATCCTACCCATGCCTCGGTACTCCGAGTGGTTCCGTCCTTCAAGTTCTTTATAATTTACAGTACCTAACTCAAGTTCTTTAAATTTATAAGGTCCTGGTATAGCTTTAAATTTACAACAAAATTCTGGGCTGGAAATAAACATATAATTTATTTTTAAAAATATTCGATGTGGAGTTTCTGTAAGCATTTTAGCAGTTTTAATATTATGATACATATTATAAGAGCCAAAGAGAGACGGTTCTCATACACAAAATAAAAGGAAGGTACATTTCTGACAACAGGGTAGTGCAAATATTGAATGTAACACATTAAAAGTAAACACATAAATACTATGTACCCCATTCTCATTCGCTTGAGTCCATTTCTGCTGCAGATAATTGCTTCGCGACCGAGCAATCTGCAATCACGGCTCGCTCACGGATAATGTTGATGTACAGAGTGGGTCAACATGTTCACATGTCAGCTCTATGTTTCTCGTAGCAGTGGCAACGAATGTTACTTATTGTCTTTCGAGATGTAACGCCGTATAGTTGGGTAAATAGTTACCAGTATTTACACATACACCATCTCTTCTACTTTTCTGCCCTGAAGTTTTAGGCAAGGCGTTTTGACGTTCTCATTGCAGTGACTATGAAGATTATTGTGGTTTTTGTCTTGATACTGTGTAGTTTAGAAGATACTTCCAGCGTTTCGGAGGAACCTGCCGCTGCCAACATCGCTGTATCTTATTTACCCTGTCCGTTGCGGCCTCCGTAGTCTAGGGGTAACGTTCCCACCTCGTGACTCAAGGTACGCGGGTTCAAACTCGGCGGAGGTCGTGGAATTTTTAAGGGTGGAAAAATTCAGGGAACAAGTCGTCCGGGAGGGAGGACGGCACGTAAAAGAACCTCATGTCTCCAAAGGAGGCCACTGAGCAAAATTCAGGACATTTCCCGCCCAACAGTAGTCTCTAACGCCTCTGATAGATGGGGGAAGCATTAAAGCCAATAGAGGCCGAACTCGCTGGCTCGGTCGGGACTGATGGTACGCACCAGTATCGGTAGGGAATAGAGACTGGTAGAATATCATAGAGGGAAGCACAATGGACCAATACTGGTCTAAGTGCATGGGGAAACCCAACCTCTCCAATAACTAACTAACTAACTAATTACTCTCTCCGTTAATAACCACACTTTGAAGACGTATGGAGAAGTAGAGGTGTGAATTCACGAATTCTTAACCTTGACACTAGGTGGAATTTAGTGGTCAGCTTTACGCTCTGCTCATTTTGTTTTCTATAAAAGAACCCCGGTGCGCATAAAGAGGCTTTTTGGGTCCCTGAGTCTGTTTGAACGCTGCGGAGAAGAAAAATGTTTCGCCTCTGTGGGCCATCGAACAAGATTCCTAGACCGTCGAGCCCATAGTATGGTCACCATAGTGACTGAGCTATGCCATCTGTTAAAAGGAACATGTTCCTGTTTCTGCGAAGGTGTGCCTGTATCTCGAGTCTGGGATTCTAAGTAGTCATATCCTTGGGAAAGGCGTTACTACACGTAATTGAAGGAATCTTTGGCTGTGCTCCGCTTGGCATTCCAGCAGCGTAGAAACTAGCGCTGTCTTTCTCTGCTCTCATATTAACACGTTACTAAGTTGCCTCTGTTTTCAGAGGACTTAAGTGAGATGAGAAAACTAAATGACGTCAGTTCACTCTCCCTGTTCCAGAGTTACAATACACTGGATTATAAATGTAAGATAAACTCTCTTGAGGCAGAAGATTATCTCTGCTGGAACTTCAGTATAGAATTCCTGTAATATTCTACAAAGTTTCAAAAAGGCGTAAGTAATATGAGAGAGCTAGTAAACTGATCTCATGTTCGGTCTTGATATAATACAGTATGTTCCGATTTTCTGCAGTCTGAGCGCTGTGCGCTTACCGAACAGCGGAGAAACGGTCGTCATCGAGACTTCGTTAAGAGACTGTCACGCTTTAAACTGCCCACCCGGTATTAAGATTATATGTGGCAAATATCTGTCGTTCATAGAAGGCCGCTACTTTTTCTCTTGTAATATTTATTTCTGAGAAGTGTTGCGTAAATACTTCCAAACTTGGATATCATCTTTCTAGTACGAGAAATATTCCTTCTTGCTGATGGTATTCATGGGTTTGGGATTACTGAGTTTGTCGAGTTTGTCCATCTTTTAGCAATGAAATATAATACAACGATTCGGCAACTGGATCTATTTGAGTCTTCAAGTGAAAATATTGGGACGCACATATTGAATGTTATCCGTTAAAAGGAGCCCAGTTTATGTTATTAGCGTTTTCTAAAGGACCGAACTGTGAGATGCCTTCCAAACTCTTAAACTGAGGACAGAAATGGATGCATATTCCAAAACGTTGTGCTCTTTCAGAATAACGGACGACGAGCAAAGCCCTAAGACTCAGTAATCCCAATTGAGGTACAGCATCGTCACAGCCCTTAACTTTGACGCGTGTAACAGTAATGGACGGATAAGAGTCAAGTTAGATGACCCACGAATCTGCAGTGAAAACATACTGTCACGTGTTGCGGACCAGATACTGGGTTTGGATTGATAATTGAATTTATTGGACGCTTATAATTCATATCTGCAAATGATTATGACAGTCTTACCAATTTACACATTCTAAATCACTACAGCTACAGCACACACAGTCTTCTGTTTCTTATTCTCTCGTCACTAGTCGGTGCTAGGTAGCGGCTGCCAACAATAGAAATTTCTCAAGATCACTGCCACTGCTCAGCTGAAACTCACAACTCCTACCCGCCTACTCCGAATTCCAACAATTGTTCTGTTGTTGCGTATTGATCCACTACTGCGGAAATATTTGTCGCGCTGTTGCCTGGAAATGATTACCTCTTCTTTTTCTACTATTCCTGCTTTTAGCCGTCATGTCAGAATACATTTGTAAATGGTAACTGTGATGAAATTTGTTATTTCTCAAGTTACTCTAAGGTGCTATATCAACTGCTTAGGTTATATATTAAATCGATTGGGAACATTGTATTAAATTATAAAGTTGAAGGCGTGTGGGGAAAAGCGATAATAGCCTGAAGTTATATGCTATCCCGACATTATCCTGGAGGAACGGAGGAAAACTAGGAAAGTCTGAGTCATGACAGCTGATGTTACAGTTTGAATTCCCTGCGGAAACACCGCCAATGCAGACCAGAAGCGGCGAATAGTGCGTGCTACTTGCAGGCAGTGGAATGCTGCGTCGCGCCCACGTCACGTGTCTGTGATTTACATACGCTGTCGTTTCCAAGTTGAAACAAGTTTAATATGGACATTACAAGTGGAAACAGAGGGCGGAAATGGAAAACTTGTTCTCATGCATCATTCCAGAGGCAGAACTTGCTTATCGACCTGCGCCGTGGTGGGTCTCTCTGCTTTCTTGGAAACAGCCCACCGAGTCTCAAAGAGTCATCATACGACAAAAGCGACTCTCGGTTTCTTGATCAGCGCGCTCTGCGTCTCACTTCTGCCTCCCCTCCGCCTTTACGTGAATGTAGCGAAGTAGTTTCTTTCTATTTCACTTCTCTTATTTTCTGTAAACACTTCTGTGGCACCTGAGGAGAATCACACGCACTCTACACAATGAGAGCTACAGATCGCGGCTTAGCTTAGCGGTAACTCTCTACGCTTGTATTCTGGAGTCGTCGTTTCGAGTCTCTTTCCCGGGACACTGGTTGTCGTGACTGAGGATTTCATCATTCTCCTCAGGTACCTCAAGGAAATACCTGGACATTTCCTCGGTTAGGTCACAACCGCTTCCTACCAAATCGTCTCCAGTTCATCATTCATCTATCATTTTAACATTCGATGGTATATACAGACAGCGTCGGCGCAGGTAACAGGCCGTGGAGACCCATAGAGTTGTGAGACGTCGAGGCTCCCACATTTTCTAGACAATCGGCTCACAGATGACGGTGAGGTTGTCAGTCTTACGCGCCGGCCGGCCGCCCTTTACCCATAGGAAGATTCCTGGTACTCATTTCTGTTAAGAGGCTGAGTCGACCCCAGGGTCATAGTGTGGCTGGAAGGATTATGTCAATCGAAAAATCGAATGACCTGATCGGAAATCGAACTCGCGACCTTCCGTGTTGTAGCATAGTGTCTCGACCAACTACGCTACCGAGTGCCCTGACAGCATCGTAGAATTATCCTCGAGAGAACATTTAGAGAATGTATTGAATTATTTATCGTGTCTTATTCCCGACTGACCATTTGTTACGGTCCGCAATTGTTCTTGAAAGCCTGGCTCTGAATTTGATTTAGGGGTTTCACTGCCTTGTGGAACGACACGCCCGTACCAGCAACACAGAAGCTCTTAGAGATGGGAATTACGAAATTTCCCCGTTGAATATTCAAGGGAATTTTCACTGTGTTGGGTTTGATGTTCTGACAGCAGTGACTATTAGGGGCATTATCTTTCAAAGTGTGATGACTTGTAATTATGTAGGAGTTCACCGACTTTTCGGAGTAATGTACTGCCTCTATGTTCACGGTCGAGAAGTAAGCCAACCAAATAACCATCAAGGAGCAGCATATTGTTCCTTACTTCCTTCGCTTGCCTTTCTATCCTGAAAACGGAGACACTACATTCTTCCGAAACGTCGGAGAACTTAGACTACACGACTTCACATCGCAGAAGATCTTCATCGACATGTCACTAGTTTATAATATAAAGTTCAGCCAGTTCCTGCAACCAATGAAACGTCTCTAAATCCCTGCATTTCTGTACTTCGCAGTGACTGGCTTGTGTAACTCCCGTTGAAAATTCTGCGGAAAGTACAATAGCATCATTTCTTACACAAGCTTTTTTTAATATAAAATGCCTCTAGATTCTCCCGTATCCATCTGCAGCCCTATCTGTCTATTTATGTTGCCTCCACTTGGAGCATAGGGCATCCGTGAAACACTTCGTTTCATTTCAGTTTCTTAAACTCAGACAGTCGGTAGGATTTCTTAGACGGGGGATCAGCTCGAGGCAAGGCCGCTGCCTACACATGGCAACACAAACATATAATAAACGCAGACAGACATTCATGCCTTGAGTAGGATTCGAACCCACGATCCCAGTGTTCGAGCGGGCGAAGACATTTCATGCCTTAGACCTCGCGGCTACTGTGTTCGTCCTTTGCCGTCCTTTGTGATGCTGCGTTGAGACCGTGGTATAACGCCATCTCTCACAAGAAGCACAGAAGCCACTCGTTAACCGCCCGCTTTGAATGGTGTATTGCAGTTCACGTATCCATATCAGAATATTGTGATTCTCACAGAATATACACGATACACTCGAACGAAATACTTCTGGGTCGTTTGTAATCTACATATATTGCTTTTATTCATGCAGCGTGTTAACGCTTGGCATTTCGTTGCTATGGAAACCCGGTATTACGTAATGAAAATGGAATCTTACGCTTACAAAACTTCTATACACATAGCAAGATATGCAGACACTATTTATTCTTTTTCGCATTCTCCGTGAGGTTCGAGGTTACGGCATGAAGTCCCGAGTCATATGGAACTGGGTGAGTAGACACAGGCTTAGTGCGAACAGCTGCATCAGTCTCTCTGGCTGACAAAGCTTCACAGTCTACTTTCCATAAGCTTCCTGGATATGCAGGAAGGAGACTGTAGTACCGCCAAGGTTTTCTCTGAATTCGACACTAAACCCAGTCATCCGGGCTAAAGCACTTGGGGCCTCCAAGAGGAAAAGTTTTCACGCGGTTCGATGCATATCGGGCTCCATTTAGGTCCACTTCATACGGACTAGAAATTGAACCCAATTTACTGCAGGATTCCTAACTTTTAAAGTTTCGTAATTATATTTTCATATAATTTTTAACTGCTTCGTAACTTGGTGTTCTTTACTTTAGAATACAAATTATTTATTTTTCCAGATTTATGGTCTGATTTCCATATTTTTGGAAGTTCGAGTACCCCTCGATCTCAGAGTGAAATTTCACGTGCCCTTTGGTCTCGGAGTGAAACATCACGTTCCCCCTTGGTCTCAGAGTGAAATTTGAAAAAGAAAAAACAATTAAAATAGGCTTAGGCGATCTTCATGCTGTCTGTGCATTTGTGTACCCCCCCCTATTAACTTTCGAATACCTGATCCAATCTTTATGAAACTTGGCATGTATATCATGGCACCTGAGCCTATCTCAACATCTCTTGTGTCTGTATGTGTATCACCAATCGTTGCTAGGACACGGCTCGGTAAAAACGTTACTGCTGCACCAGTACGCACACAAAACAATAGAAGAATTATTGGTCGCGTCATTTTCTATGCGGTCCGTGTCGTGTCAAGAAAAGTGGACGATTAGTTTTTCCCAGAACTTCTTGTTCTCTCTGGAATACTAGACGATAGACGAATCTAGGAACCCAGCAGTAACAGGAAAAATCAGAAATGATGGTTGTGTTTGAAACAACTTCACGGATCTCGTTTCTTGCCGTTATGATTATCCCATACGCGATTGCCACAACCTTTAGAATAAGGTGAAGCTGTCCCTGTGCGTAGGCAGCCCGCCATGAAAATGTTGCGAGAGGACAGTCACATATCCGCCTTCCTACACCTCGACACGAGATGGAGCTGAACGGTCAGTCTCAAGCCTCTCTCACTTTAGACCCGGGGAAAGAGCCATTGGATAGGATGCTGACCCCAGTGTCGGTCTGGACACTGTGAAGAAGAGGAAGATCTAGAACTGCCGGGAATCGAACCAGGGCCTTCCAGCCCGCATCCCATAGCTATACCGACTGAGCTATCCCGGCACTTCCTTTAGAATAAAAGTATTCTTAAATGAAACGCGACATCTGACCTTTCACTGCTGATCGAAGAATCGCATTCATTTCAACATATGGACAGACAAGACTCGCTTACGTGTACACGTATCCAGAAATTCCAAGCGTCTGTTAGCTTTGGCACGCTCCGTTGTTTCCGCCATGTTGGTCATGATATTTCCAAACAAGCGAATAGCGGCAGTAAGCTCGTTACCAAGGAGAAAGAGCAGTGTTACCACCCGCTCGGCGGGAAACTAATGCAAAGTTTATGTCGAAAGTTAAGGAGATAAAGATAATGTTTCCTGTTAAGTTAAGGCTGTTGTCCGTAGTGATATAAAACAGCAATTATCTTCGCTGCTTCCACACACTGATGTATGCCGTCAGTTTCCCGTTGGGCCTCACATTCTCATGCCTCAGTACAGTTCAGTATTTTTGTGAAATTCAATCTGAACAATTGCAGCGCTGAAACTCTGAACACATCTGGATATGAGAGATCTGTGGATAGAGCTACTCGGCCATTTTGATTTCTAACCATACCGACTAATAACAAGGTCTGTTTCACATAAGGTCGTATTTGTATAATGTTAAACAATATCCAACTTAATATTTATGCAATGCCAGTCACAATAAAGATAGACCAAAAACAACTGAAAAATGTGAAACATTTTAAATATTTGGGTAGCTTGTTAACAGATGATGGAAGGTGTACTAGTGAAATTAAATCCAGGATTGCCATGGCAAAAGCTGCATTTAGCAAGAAGAAGAATCTCTTTACCAGCAAATTGGACATAAATTTGAGGAAGAAACTAGTGAAATGCTACATTTGGAGCATAGCTCTCTGTATGGGGCTGAAACATGGACACTTAGGGCAGTAGATCAGAAACATCTGGAAAGTTTTGAAATGTGGTGTTGGAGAAGGATGGAGAAGATCAGTTGGACCGATTATGTGAGAAATGAAGAAGTGTTAATTAGAGTCAGTGAGCAGAGGAATATCCTACACGAAATAAGAAAACGGAAGGCTAATTGGATTGGTCATGTTTTACGCAGAAACTGCCTTCTAAAAGAAGTTATCGAAGGAAAGATAGAGGGGCGGATAGAAATGACAAGAAGACGAGGAAGAAGACGTAAGAAGATGCTGGATGACCTTGGGGACAGAAGAGGATACTGTCATTTGAAGGAGAAAGCTCTAGATCGCATTAAGTGGAGGAATTGTTTTGGAAGAGACTGTGGACCTGTCATCTTGACAGATTACTGATGATGATGATGATGAATTGACCATTGTTGCAAAATTAAAAAAATCGTGATTAACAGGCCA
This sequence comes from Cryptotermes secundus, assembly GCF_002891405.2. Lineage (NCBI taxonomy): Eukaryota > Metazoa > Arthropoda > Insecta > Blattodea > Kalotermitidae > Cryptotermes > Cryptotermes secundus. Next base: position 121,251 of record NW_019721032.1, on the reverse strand, counting down.
TAAGAAGGAAGGAACCAATATCTGTGTTCAATACTGTGACGCGCGGCCTAAAAGCAGGAGTATCGGAGTCGGAGCCAGACGTCCATTGCCAGCCAACGGCTGGGCAAACGTGATCCCAGGCATTACGAGTATAGGCGCCCATTGCTACGCAGCGGTTCTTGTTACTGTGGTTCACTGTTCCACTGTTGAAACCTGAACCACAGCAACGAATTGTACGTTGCACAAAAACGACTTCTTAAAAGAGAAATACGCAAAGTGACACCCCATGGGGCGGTGTCTGCTATCAGGCCGCCTAGCGGTTATAACCAGAATACGAGACAACACAAGATAACTCTGACAAAAGACAGACCCGTCTTCTTGTTTGAGAGGCCGCCCAGCAAGAACAAGACCGAAACTGTCAAACTGTAATAAATATCTGGTCATAAGCCCTAGACTGGGCTCCACACCAAGACTGAATGTCTGTGTTCGTACGAATGCCGGTACAATCAATGCATACTGTCTCGTATCTGTTGCATACCTCTCGTGCATTGTTTCCAAACGCTGTTGAACTGATGTTTCGTCCGACAGATAGCAGCACTAGTATAATTCGGTAAATGGCGGAAGGGCATTGTCTATGCCTTTTTATTTTTCAAAATAAAAGAAAAAGAGTCTGCTTTTTTAGGAATCTGATACGAAGATGAATACTTTTGTAAAACTCCCAACGTTTGTAACTCAGTGTGATCATCTCCGGTCTCAAACCATTTCATTGAAGGTACGAACTGGACCCAATTGAAGTCGGGTATAATGTATTTATTTAACGACGAAATCAGTAGCTCAGACTATATATGGCCGAATGACGGCATGATTTAGTCGGTGATGATGTCGAGAGGATTTTAGAAGAAGCTATAATGAGCGCCGATAGGAGGGTATCCAAAAATTTGGGGGACAGCCAGTTTTTCAAGGGGAAACAGAAAGTTTGCCTGCACACTTACGTTTAGGACGCTTAGGACTCTTCAATAACACATTATACTTCCTTCCTCAGGGCAACTCTTTTATTACCCCCGTCTTCTTCAAACTACGTGTTTCTGCCGTATACGGCCTTCATCAGGTGCTTAAGACTAATTTACTACCCCCTTCCCCGGAGTTTTTGAGATTGAGTAAACGTTTTTAAAATAATTTTAATGTTTTTATTAATAACTGCTGCCTTTTTCGATTCTTTAAGGTATCAAAGTAGCACGAAACAAATGCCTGGTTTATCCCTTATGTCGGGTCCCAATTTCCGGGACATTTTCCTACGAGGAATGAGGAAATCCCTGTCAGGATAGCCTACGTCCTCACAGAGGTTATTAGAACGAACCCTGGAACAGGTAGGTCTGCCTAGTTTCAGTGCTGACTTCAGAGAGTCTCACCTCAACATAAAGTGTTACGAAACCAAGTTCGTCTGTCCTTTCAAAACGGAAAGCAGTGAGTTCATGTAATATTTGAGGCTTTCACGGCGGTGACTATGAAGATAGCAGTCTTCTGGGATTTGGCACCGTGTATATGTGGTGTTAACCGACGTTCCAGAGGAACGTATCGCCTCCATCTTCAGGGTAGAAGAAAACATATAAGAAATCTGCAAGCGAAGAGACCGTGAGAACCGGTAAAAGCAGACAGTCTTCTTTTACCGGTTCTCACGGTCTCTTCGCCTGCAGATTTCTTATATGTTTTCTTCTACCCTGAAGATGGAGGCGATACGTTCCTCTGGAACGTCGGTTAACACCACATATACACGGTGCCAAATCCCAGAAGACTGCTATCTTCAGTGAGTTCATGTTCAATTGGCTTCGTAATTCATAGTCTGCGTGTGAGACTGAAGCGGTCTGATCAGACAGTCTGTTGGGACACAAAGATTCTTGTGTCGCGTGTTGAATAATGAACGTTGTGGCGTAATGCAGACATCTCCTGGGTCCCTTTGGGATTTAAACGACTCGCTCTTTACATGTTTCATGTTGTAACTCTGGCTGGAATTCCTTCAGCTCTTATGTGACGCGAAGGGCAACGCGTGGTCCCCAAGTGTCGCCATGTTCGTGCACCAATCCGCCTCTTCCTCCGTCACTTAGCGTACGTGTTTCAGCATTGCGTACTTTCATTTTGTTTAATCATTTCCATGACTCGAAAGAAATTCCTTTCTCAAAAACACAGGCAAGTTTTCTTCTAAGATTGTTGGTGGCTGATAGCTGCCCCGCAGTCTAAGGATAAACTGTCTTGGCCCGCTCAGACACTGGGATCATGGGTTCAAATCTCACTAAAGACATGGATGTCTGTGTGTTCGTTTATTCTGTGTTTGTGTTGTTCTGTGTGTAGGTAGCGGCTTTGCGACGGGCTGATCCCCCGTCCAAGCAGTCCCACCGACTGTCTAGAAAAGATTACGAAACTGAAGAAGAGGCCAAGGCCCAACAAAGGGCTGTAGAGCCATTGATGAATGAATGAAAGTACAACGTTTCGTAACACCTGGTACCCCTCCTACTGGCGGCGACGGGCGTCTACATGAGACATTAGGTCTAAGGTGAAATTGTCCCCGTGCTTAATTCGTTCAGCACCACGCCATTAAGATGTGTGGGGGAGTGGAGATATAGCTCCACCATTGTTTATGTCAGCATTATATGGAGATGAGGGATTTGCTTAAAGCCCCGGCCGCTTTACCTCCAAGATAATGGTCCCCCATACCCATTGGATAGGACGCTGAGTGGGCCCCAGAACAGATCTGGATGCTATGGAGAAGGGAAAATCTTGCTTCTGCCGGGAATCGAACCCCGGTCGTCCAGACTCAAAGACATTAATTCGACCAGACATATATTTTTAGCGTTCTTATTCTGCTGGGCTCCGGGTCGGGGATGAAGCCCCCAACTTGAAGCAGGGGATGTGATAAAGTGCTGCCTGATCAGGGTTTTCGCACATGGGCCAATGGTGGAATAATGACTTGCAAGGGAAAAGGAAGAAACTTAGAGGAAGACCTGCTGCAATGTCATTTCATTCACCTCGAATCTCAGGAGAAGCGGCCTGGGATTCCACAGTGAGCAGACAGGCCTTAAACCGCCTGAGCTATGTCAAGGTCCGTAATACATTAAATTAATTAGATGCTTAAGAGCACTCGGCTTGACCGTAAAGGTAATGAAGGTATCAGAAAAGAAATGAGAATACAATCAGAACAAAATAAAATTGATGAGAGAGACAAACTTTGATAAACCACTTGAAGAAAGTAACATGAAATTACATCAGGGCAGACTAAGTGAGTACATGAGGAGAGAACGGGCTTCACTGCTTACAATTGGAGAAGAATAAGAAGAAGAATTACCTTATCATAAATGTCACTTTCTTAAACACTGCGTCATTATAAACTCGCCACATTTTGTACGCACCTGCTTGTCCTTCAGCTGGTCAACGCATGCGCAACTTTTGTGATCTTCATTTGTTACTGTCGCCAATAATTTAGTTTCGTCTTCAAGTTTTCAGAATATTTCGAAACATTCCAGACGAAATAAATATTATTCTCGCTGAATCTCAGCAGTTGCAATGTACATTATCAGAATTTGGATTTGCATCTGTAAGCTCTTTGAATATTAAGGTTGTTTGCATGCCAAGAATTTCCACACGCTCCTGAATCTCATCACCGCCAGCAAACAAATGAAAACCAATAGTGACAGCGCCTCTTAGTTTAGCAAAGCAAATTTTGTTTTTCCCTTGTGTACACCGTCAGGACCGCACTGTACAGTAGTTACTGTCTAATTGCCGATCGCGGTGGTCGTGCCGTGCAAGGCATAAACTGTCTTCGCTCGCTGGAACAATGGGATCGTGCGTTCAAATCACACTCAAGGCATAGAAGTCTGTGTCTGTCTTGTTCTGTGTGTAGGTTGCGGCCTTGTGGCCGGCTGATCCCCCGTCCAAATAGTCCTACCGGCTAATTGAAAGATCAGTAAATTGAAAAGGCGGCCAAGGGCCAACAAATGACTGTAGAGCCATACATAGATAGAGACTATCTAATTAACCCTTTAAAGCACCGCGATTACAATACGTACCATTTTCCATTAACACAAAAGAAACTGCCTTTTTACCCACAAAATGATAAGACACATTCTGTAGGCAAAGAAACAGAGTTTCTTCCAGGTTGTGTTTCGAACGGTTCTTAACAATTAACAGCGAATATTTTCCTAAACAACCTTAACCAGTTGGTGGGCCGTTTTCTCTTGGAACATTTAGATCAGCTCCAGTCAGTGAAGACTTAACCAATGTCATGGAGCAGAGTCGTTGAGAACTCCTGTTCTCTCCAGAAGCTCCCGTCCTGTCTGGAAGAGCAAAGCCGAAGCACCTGAGGGAGAACTCCGTACCGCGATGCTTCCCTCAGCATCTCCCACATGGGACAGGGCTCTGGCATAAGCAGCCAGTTAATGAAGAGCTCTGTCCTCTGCTATAAAACGCCTTGTAGAACGAACACGTAAAGGAGGATGTGATGGGCAGGGCATGTAGCACGAATGGGGGAAGAGGAATGCATGTAGGATGTAGGTGGGAATGAAAGAAGTAAAGAGACCACTAGGAAGACGAAGGCGTAAATGGGTGGACAATGTTATAATGGATCCCAGAGAGATAGGATGGGGTGGTATGGACTGGATAGATCTGGTTCAGGATAGGGATCAGTGGAGGGCTCTTGCGAACAGGGTAATGAACCTTCGGCTTCCATAAAATGCTGGGAAGATCTGTGGTGCATGAAACTTACCGCCTACCTACATCTAGTGTCGAGGTTAAGAATTCATGGAGTTTTGCCTTCATTTCTCATGCGTCTTCATGGAGTGGTGCTTAATTAAGCACAGAGACAAATTCATCTTTTATCTTTATTCTTCTGAAATTTTTAATTTTCATTTCTACATTCGTATTTGTAATTCTTTTGAATTACTGTACGAGTAAGCTCAATTTCATTTTACGAAGGTAATAACATGAACAAAGTGAGCAGGTCACATCTGACTGGCTGTATACATATTTATCTCCGAAACCACTTGGAAAGTCTCGGTACAAGTAAATGAGTTAGGATTTCTATCTCTTGTTGGAAAGGATAAATGTTCTACGCATAAGATTAGCACTGCCTGTTCGTCCACAGAACAGCCATGGATTATAATTAAATTATCTCAACAAAAGAAACGTCTTTAGAAGGAGAAACCCTTCTCGTAATAAGCAGGTTATCACGTTTCCTACCTTTCTTTATTGTGATTACTGCAGGTCGTAATGTCAGTGTTTTAATCTTGTCTCTAAGTAGGAGAACAGAACCGCTTCTGTGATGGACAGAGGGAAAGTTGCAAGCATGGATTTTGTGGGTTAGGATATTTTGTATTTTTGCCTGTGGTTCTGTATGGGTGTGAAACTTGGTCTCTGACATTAAGGGAGGAACATAGACTGAGGGTGTTTGAGAACAGGGTGTTGAGGAGAATATTTGGACCGAAGAGAGATGAAGTGACAGGAGGTAGGAGAAAACTGCATAATGAGGAGCTTCATAACTTGTACTCTTCTCCAAGTATAATTAGAATGATCAAGTCAAGGAGGATGAGGTGGACAGGTCATGTAGCACGAATGGGGGAGACGAGGAATGCGTATAGGATATTGGAGGGAAAGCCAGAAGGAAGGAGACCACAGGCAAGACCAAGGTGTAGGTGGGTGGATAATATTAGAATGGATCTTAGAGAGATAGGATGGGATGGTATGGTTTGGATAGATCTGACTCAGGATAGGGACAAGTGGAGGGCTATTGTGAACACGGTAATGAACCTTCGGGTTCCATAAAATGCTGGGAAATTCTTGAGTAGCTGCAGAATTGGCGGCTCCTCCAGAAGAGCTCAGCTCCATGAGTTAGTTAGGATATTTTGTATATTTAGACACTAAAGGGTTCTGATATTGGTATATAACACTCAGAATTACTGGGTTTTCGGACTTTGTCCATCGTCCGGAATTCTGGACGTTACAGAAACTGAATCTGCTTCCTTCCTCAGGTGAACTCCCATAGGACTCATGTTCATATTTTAATATCTAAAGTATCTGGGAGTTGTGAAAATCTTATGGGAGAGAATCGAACCGAACACCTCCCAAATATGAGTTCAGAGCGCACAGCTGTGGCCACTCGCTTTGTCCCAGTGGTCTGCAATCTCTTATTCACTCACTAATTCACACGATCTCGTATTCAATCAATAACTTAATAACTGATTCAATCATCCACGGATAAATTCAGCCTGTTACTCATTCACTCAGTCTCTTAGTTACTGACTCGACCGCGATTGGACGGATGTCGCGGACGGCTGCTCAGCGCATTCACGTCTCATTCCCAGGGGTCCCAGGTTCGAATATCGGTCTGGAAGACAACCATTCTAACTGCGGCTTTCACGATTTCCTCCAGTTCCTTGCAGCCATTGCTAGGAAAGGAGCACAAGCACCTGTAATGGGGCCTGCTGTGGAAGTGGCACAAGCGCTTGATTTCTTGGCGAATTTGGAGTGTGTTCAGAATTATTGGGTCCTTGGACTTTGTCCATCGTCCGGTATTGCAGTAACTAAAGTTAGCTCTTTCTAAGATACCCAAAAGAGTAGGTGTCTCCTCCCTCACCTGAAAATGGAAACAGACGCAGTATCCGAAACGTCGTGTTCTCTGGTGTTTTTAGAATACCGGGCGATGGAGAAAGTACAAAAACCCAGTAATTCTGAGTGTCATACGTCATCATCAGAGCCGTTTCGAATCTGCTTTGAATGCGTTGTTGTGACCTGTTGTTATGACGATATTGGGGTGATCTGTCATAGAATTTGGCGCCCTAACTATACCCCCCAATCACTGGCCAGCACCCCAGGCGGCGAGAACAGATTCTGAGCGGATAACTTGTAAATTTCGCCGATAATCTTCTGGCGGGAAATGTCGCGGCTTTGCTTTTAAATAATTCACCGTACATGCTGAAGTTTGGGGTACGCGGTATCATAGTTGGTTGAGGCACTATGCTTCAAGCCGGAAAGTCGCGGGTTAGAGTCCCGAGGAGGTGGATTTTTTTTTTTCAATTAACCTTATCCTTGCAGCCTCTAACAGAAATGAGTAATAAGAAATAAAGGACGGCTGGCGCTTAAGGCTGACCTCACAGCCATGTGTGAGCCGATTGTCTAGAAAATGTGGGAGCTTCGACGTCTCACAACCCAATGAGCCTCCACGGCCTGTTACAGAGATACCTTTACCTTCTACTTACTGAAGTAGACTGGAAACCGCATGATACAAATTGAATCACGTGACTGTAAATTCATTCAGGTTACGTTTTCTGCTGTCCAGCGGCGAAATAGGATGGATGGGGAGATTAATGCTTCGTGTGTTTTAAAATTTTATTTTAAGAATGATAACTTTTAAATGTTAAATATTTGTTATATAATCCTCCAATTTGTTTTTATTATTTTTATTTGGGATTTATTCTGTATTAATGTTCCCGTCTTTTGATATTTTCCAATATCAGCGCTTTATATCAGGTAGAGATCGTTTTTATATGTGACTGAATTATATAATCTTGTCACGGTATATTGGTTCATAATAATAATAGACCATGAATTTATTATTATTTCATTTTTTACAGAGAACTTGAGAAAATTTTAGTATAACCCTACCACAGAAAAATGATTCACTGTTTATGGTCATGGTCACGCATTATTGTTTAAAGACACGTAAATATAGGAAACGTAAAAGTTAACTTACGATTTCAGGAATTTCGATTTATCGTTCCCGAACCCCAAAGGTTGGTATCTGCCTAGGGGTACATGTACCACAGTGTGAGGAATATTGGTGAGCCCCTCCCCCCTCTGCTACATGCCGTACCAATTTTCAAACGACCCAACGCTGCGCGACCGCAATGAGTGACTAAATTGATTGATGAATAATGACTACCAATGAGCCCGCACGGCAGCAGCAGACGCTGTAACTGAACTTAATTGGATTTTAATGCGTAGGAGTTTACCCCTGTGATCAGGTTTAATTGTATATATTTGTGTTTTGATTTGCCACTGCCTGCTTCATTGGAGATGAGTTTCTGTTCCTGCCTGTACACAACGATGCAAATGTCTATCTTAGCATCCTGTTGCAGTTGGTATTAGAATTTATTTTCAGTTGTTTACCGCTCTCCATGCAATAATATCAAGATTTAAAATTAAATCCTTTTTAAATCCGCCACTGCACTACATGTTTCGGCCCACTCGGCCATCATCAGGCGCGCTGAAACTCGGAGGGAACTGCTGTGCCTTCCGCGCTACTGCGATCCGTGTTTCGTGTTTACAGTGTTGCTAAATGAAGTCAGTGTAGTTCCCCCTTCTATGCCATACGAAAAGGTAAAGTTGCCCCTTGTGTGGGGCTTTGGACGTCCAAGAAGAAGGGCACTCCATTTCCTTTAGTTTCTGAACGGAACTCAGTCCTTGAATTGGCAAAAGGGTAGCTCTCCACGTAGCCCTACCGAACCCATAAACCATTCATAAAGGTGAATTTGCCCCCGTGCTTAACTAATTAAACACTGCGCCATTAAAACGTATGGGGGAGTGGATGTATAGATCCACATTGTCTCTTCATAAGAGATAAACCCATCCCTTCGGCAGAGGGGACGTTACATGAGGACTATGATCGCAAAGGGTATGTTCAAAGAAATTTCTGGTCGAGAGCCTCAAAGGGCTTGGCGCCAAGGTAAACTGATTGCGTGTCCGCCTGTCTTCATGTAACTCTGACTCTGGTGCTGTTAGAGGTTGGTGACTGAGAACGGGGGCTGTTCGGAAACCCAGAAGAAGAGGAACGTCCGCCGGTGAAAGCCGCTACCACGCAACGGCTGTGAAGACGTGACTGTGTTTGTAACAGTGAACTGTAGAGTGTAGTCACGCGCTGTATCAAAGTGTGCAAGTCTCAATGTGATAGAAATTTTTATAAAGACAAGCCGCATATGGGCCTGTAAAAACATAAAACAAAAATAAAAAACGGACAAATTGAGATAAAACTAAATCAATTAAATAAAAATTTCCGACACATGTACCACAAAGGAAAGCCATGACGTTACCGAATGGCGACTTCTTCTATCATCGCGTGTTCAGAATAGAATTTAGTACCTTACCGATGATCCTCTTGCGATCTGTGTCACCATCTGATGATGAATCATCCTCACGGATATTTCATTCTGTCGACAAGAGGTTTATAAGGATGAAAACAGTAAGTCACACGATTGGAAATCTCGTATAACACGAATGACATTAGTCTCTTTGCTATTGTTATAGTCTGTTTTACGAAAACTTTCTCTTTACTCTGATAAAAGCTGGGACGACGAACACGAATATTGTCACAGATGCTTGCGTGTAACTGCCTGCAATATGCGCTATGATATTTGCTTCATTTTGTCCTGGAAACATCGCTTTCCTGTCTCGATGGCATTCGTGAAAACTACCAACTAAAACCGTGTATTTACCGAGCACAGATTCCCCCCTTCTGTGGAACAGCAACTTATTGCGCCAAGTCAAACAAGCCATATCCTCTGCGTTCAGTTTTAAGGGAATATTTCGTAACAAGGGAACGTCCCGGTGTCTGTCAATTAATTGCTTTTCTCATTTCCACAGTTTGTATTCACGCGTGAGGCGAAATCGACGTTGGATGTAATTACAGTGTTACCGACGCCTTCGGTTCTGCAATGGTTTCTGTTGTTAATTATCTAGCCCTGACAAAGTGACATTTAATTTATATGATTTCATCATCCACGCCCAGTTGGAAATTAAAAAGCTAGGTTTATATAAAAAAATAATTTTTAACTCGTACACAGTGAAAAGTTACAAAACTGCGTCTATTAGCTTCTGTCAGTCCGCCTGTCAACACGTAACAACTCGAGAACCAAGAACGGATTTCCATGAAATTTAATTTTAGCTAAGGTAACGGTGAAGTTGGCCGGTCACGGTAGCCGAGCGGTCTAAGGCATGCACTGTCTTCGCTCGCTCGGAAACCGGGATCGTGCGTTCGAATCCCACTCAGGGCATGGATGTTTATGTGCGTTTTTCTGTGTTTGTGTACAGGGAGAAGCCTTGCGACTAGCTGATCACCCGCCCAAGGAGTCCTACCGTATGTACAAGATCTATTAAACCGAAGTGAAACGAAGGGTTTCATGGAGGTAGGCCTAGGCCCAAATGAGGGCTGTAGGGCCAATGAAAAGAAAAAGGTGAAGTTGTCCCTGTGCTTAAATAATTAAGCCCACGCCATGAAGGCGAATGGGGGAGTGGATGTATAAATCAACTTTCTCTTGACCTCTGACGTAACTGGAGGTGAATGATCAGCTTCACGCCTCTGCCGCCTTACCCCCGGGGTGGAGCCCCGGTACCGATTGGATAGGAGGTTGGGTGGACCGCAGAGCCATTCTGGACGACATGAAAAAGAGAAAATTCTTGACCCCACCGGGACTCGAACTCCGAGCACTTGGTCGTCCAGCCCGTAGCCAGTCACTATACCGACTGAGCTATCCCGGCTCATAATGTTAGCTAACTGTACCGTAATTTGTCAGCATGGTCGAGTTTCTATTAAAAATTACCAAAACTAATGGATAATTTGCGAGGAGACACAGAGACCTTTCTTATCTTATGTCGAGCGTAACTCGTGCGTGTCATTTATCTGAGAAAAAACTCTTTCGAACAAAAGATGTAGGTAAGAATTAAACATACATTCTATTCCTGATACAGTTTTTCCGCAAATCTTAGAGGTATGGATATAATTAAACACAGGCTGTTTTTAAGCTTATAACTGCCTGTCCACTCATCTGAACCACGTGTTTCATAATGTCTGCAGGAGAATTAATTGAATCTCTAATAGAACGGAAACCTGTCTGAAGCGGAAAATGCTCCAGTCCCAGGCTTAGTGCAGCACCATCTGTGACGGAACTCACATCCAATTCGCTGATGAGGCGGTCCTTTTCTCCAGGCTGTCCCAGGTTCTTGCCTACAGCCCAGCTCAGCGTTAGCATGGCTACCAACATCACCAGCACGAGTTTTGTTGCTTTGATGGAAGACATCCTGAATCCTGCAATGAAACCAGACAGACGTGCGTACAGTAAGCGCAGATATTGTGGCAGACCGCAGGATAACCATAACTAACTCCACGGAGTTGAGTCTTTGTGAAGCCGTCAGTGGCTCACCTACTCAGGAATTTCCCGACATTTTATGGAAAACGAAATTTCATTACCTTGTTCACAATCATCCGCCGGAACAATCCAGCCTATACCATCCCATTCTATTTCTCTAATATCCATCTTAATATTATCCTCTCACCTATGTCTAGGTCTTCGTAGTTGTTCTTTCCTTCTGGCTTTCCCACCAAAATCCTATGTGCATTCCTTTCCTCCCCATTTGTGCTACATGCTCTATCCATCTCATCCTCCTTCACTCGTTTATTCTAATTATATTTGGCTACGAATACTAGTTATGAAGCTCTTCATTATGTAATTTTCGCAAACCTGCTACTACGGCATCGCAGGATGAGCGTTCAGTTCAGAACCTGATTTTAAACAACCGTTGTAATTTGTCACTGCTGTTCTCTGCCTAAATCATCTTTCAGCCTGCGTCATCGTGACATAGTGACGTAGACTGTGACGTCATTAGCAAGTTACTAGAGTACAGAGTCAACCCATGTTATAACGGACTAATTGAGGAGGGCAGAGTGTCCGCTATAATATAGTATTCACTGCAGTGCACAATAGGATAAATAGCCAATTCACGCAGTAAACATAGAAAAGCACGATGCGATTTATATTTGGGTTGTTTCTTATTCTTTTAAATAGTTTTCTAACTACAAAACCTTCTTAGTGCCGCAGCATCTCTAAACATTTGTAATTATACACAGCCATATTTTGTCCGTTATAACGAGGGGTTACTGTACATGCGAGGGCCGCCGTTAGTCGCTGGCTTTCCACCGCAGCGGCCCGGATTCGATCCCGGGTCTGGTCAAGTGGGATTTGTGGTGGACAAAGTGGCGCTGTGGCAGGTTTTCTCCGAGTACTTCGGTTTCCCCTGCCAATCTTCATTCCACCAATTGCTCCACAATCACCCTCACCTATCATCTGGGGCTGGTACAATAGGCCAGAAGTGGCCGCAGTACAAGGGACTTAGTCCCACCCCACTAGCAATGAAAAAATACTGTACATGCAACGTACAGAGGGAACCGAACTCAGGAAGCCTGAGATCTGCTTGAGCACGCGGAACTCTCCTTCCGCTAGGCTGCGTACTGAAGGAATGACACACCCTCCTAGACGCGATAGACAAAGCGTGTGGGTTCGATCTGCCGCAGCGCCTGTCAGCAAACCAACCGAATTAATGTGAAGCCGGAGCAGGGTCTTCTGGGAAATGACGCCGTGTAGCTTGATGCACGAGGAAAAACTTTCAGAGGAACATGTCGCCTCTGTCTTCCGTGTAGAAGAATAAAGTAACAAGACAGCAGAACTCCTATCGACATGGACGCTAGATTTTTAGTATAAATCACTCTTACTAAATTTCATGTTGCTCTATTAGGTTCTTTCGTAAATGCAACAAATGAAGGGGCCAGGAGATATCGTCAAGTATGAGTTAAATTTACCGATCGCAGTGGCCACGCGCTCCAGGCATAAACTGTCTTCGCCTGCTCGAACGCTGGGATCGTGGGTTCGAATCCTTCTCAAAGCACGGATGTCTGTGTTTTTGTTGTTCTGTGTAGGTAGCGGCCTTGCGATTGGCTGATCCCCCTTCCAAGGAGCCCTACCGACTGTGTATAGGATCAAGAAACTAAGAAAACGGCCAAGGCCCAACAAAGGGCTGTAGAGCCATAGTAATAATGAGTTTGATTTGTGGATTGTAAATATTATCTGGAAGTTAGTCACATTGCACGGAGCTAGAAAATGTGTATCGTTTCATTTCCTCAAATATTCAGTGTACTTAAATAAGAAATACATTACTTTGAGCTTCTCTGTGTTGTTATACACAAGCGTGACCTAGTCCGACCGGTGTTTTTGACAAAATTAATTAAGTCTTATTTGTAATTAATGTAAAACAGGGATTACGTTTTGTCTAATAGAAATTAAAATTAAATTTTGTAAAATGTGGAAATTTTTCGGTGTGACTAAACATACTGAAGTTGAATTGCCCCAGCAACGTAAGGTTCCCAGTCCTGATGTCAAATTTAATCAAAATTCATCCAGTGGTTTCTTAAATGAAACATACGGACGGCCTGACACACAAATACTCTATTCCCAATATGCGTTCTCCGGAAATAGGAACTACCTCTGTCGATTTGGCTCACCTGAATAGTTTCCACCTGAAGATGGAGGCAGAATCCAGCCTCTGAAACGTTGCGTGTTTTAAATAGGAACAGGACAACGAGTAATGTCCAGAAACACCATCTTCACAAACTTATAGAAGGAATATGACTGGATGAGTGCAGATTATAGCAACTGCAGGGGTAAAATTAATCGCGAATTGGAGACGTGTAAATAATTCATGTGGTGTTAATTTTTTTTTTGATCGCCGGTACTTCACAGTTTCCAATAATATGCTGGGCATTTTCAGTCAGGCGGAACATCAAAGAGACGTACAGCGTACGCAAACCCGACTGATAAATTCTGTCGAAGAAAGGAAAAATGCGTCCTTCTGCAAGAAGTATATTCATTTAACATATCCTGTTAAAATGTATTCACGCAGAAGGTGTTGTATACGTGACTATCGAGATATCCTTTGTGTATCGATACTGAGTCCTTTTGTCGTCACGATGAATGCAGATTGAAAGAAAAAATGTTTGCAGTTTTAGACGACTGTTTTATCAGACAACCATGAATTCGTTATTGTTGTGTAAAATTCTATTACCTATTTTTATTTATATAGATTGAAAGAGTTTTTGTATTAGTCTGAAAATGTACAGGAAGTCGCCGCTATGACGCTTTCCGCTATTGTTTTTCTATAAACTTCCTGCGTAAAATTCTACATCCCTTTCTGATTGGCGGTAGGACTGGAGGTTCATTGTTGCGCAATGAAGCCTATATCTGCGGGGTATAGTTTCTGAACCTAAATCGTCAAGGTGTTTCTGCCAACGCTTCCCGAGAGCGAGAAATACTGTGCGGTCCGCATTTTATGCGAATTTGAATTATGCAAATTTGAAAGAGTGCAGTATACAAAATAATGTGGCGTTTAGACTCGTTGCTAAGCGATGATTTGTAAACAGTGAACGTTGTTAGGTAACGTCCGCAACATACACTCACGCAACAATAGAAGAACAGTGTTTTCTGTGGTCCGCGCTGCGGCCGTTGCTGTCCAGGCGCAACAATGGAAGAGTTTTTATGTGGTCAGTGCTGAGATATTATAAGCAAGGGACGAAGTCAGTTTAGTTCCCCTGTGGAGGCGGGGTTGAATACCTCCACCGTGACCCTGCGAGTCGTAGGAGGCGACGAAAAGGGAAGTCTCAAATCTGAGAGAGTAAAATTTGGTCGCGAGTCCCACGGGACTCGAACCCCAGAAAAACTGCGTTGGCAAGGGTGAGAAGCATGCTCAAAAGACAGACCAGTCCTCTTGTCAGAGAGGACTTCCCACAAAAACAAGACTGTATATGTCAAACAGTAATACCTATCTGGTCATGAGCCCCAGATAGGGCTCGACGCCAAGACTGACTGACTGACTGACCGTCAGCCGTAATGTGACTTTGACTTTGAGTTCAGTTGAGTTCTGCCCGGGAAGCTGTGAAGAGAAGACCTGAAAGCGTGAAGATGAAGAATCTCGACTATTAGAAGCCGTTGCCAGGGAACGGCTGGTGAAGATACGGCAGGCAGGAAAATGGCGTAACAAGTGCTGTGGTGATCTGTGAATTGCGGAGTTCAGCGGTGGCGCTGTAATTGCTTTAAAGTCTTCGTTCGCTCGGAAACTGGGATCGTGGGTTCGAATCCCACGCAGGTCATGGATGTTTAGTTTGTGTGTGTGCGTTTTTCTGTGTTTGTGTACAGGTAGAGGCCTTGAGACGAGCTGATCACCCGCCCAAGGAGTCCTACCGAATGTGTAAGATCTAGAAAAACCGAAGTGAACGGAGAAGTTCATGGAGGTAGGCCTAGGCCCACTGGGGCTGTAGTGCCAAGGAAAACAAATGCAGTCATCAATCCATACCCCGTCGATAGTCACACATAGTACGTGAAAACATTAATGAAATCTCACTTTATGGGCAAAGTTTGAAATAATGCAAATCCCCCCCCCCAAAAAAAAAAATCCCAGGAGAATCACGCTGCAGTAACTTGGAACATAGGAAACATCTCAGCATTTGCTTGAAGACAGAGGAAAACGAAGGAAACCTACGTCGACATGCCAACCGTCTGGCATCTAAAGAAAATAAGAATTCCCTGAAGTCATGACACTGCTGACGGTCAGTGACTGCGGTCAGATGGCAGCTGACTGCAAAGCAAACACCCTCACTCGCACGGACACTGGTAGCTCAGGAGTCACTGACTGTGTCATCCATTGAATTCACGTCGTTTTTGTGCCAAATCGCCTGAAATGATTTGTTAATTAAATGGCAACAAACAAGCTTTAACCATTTCAGTAATACAACACACGTGACGCCCTTCCGTTGCGTATACGTACATCCACCCACACCTACCCACCCCCTGCGTATCCTATCTGCGCTCCATCCAGCCACCTATATATTGTCATGCCCTCTAGTGACTAAACACGGGGTTTGCATGTGTAATCGGATTTATTGAACACTTACAGATTGTAACTACACATAAATGCGATAGTTTCATTGAGTTACGCACTCCAAAAATCTCTGTAACTACAGCACACGTAAATTCTTCTGTCTTAGCTAGCCTTTGATTGGCAGCGGCCCCGTCTCTTCCTACCCATCTACCCATTTGTTTTTCAGTTCACCCATCAGTCTTATCGTTCACCCATCGAAGCAGCTGGCCCAAGCAATAATTTGGTATTGGAGTCCTTGATTCGATTCTCGGCTAGAGCACCAATCGTCCTGACAGGTTTCTCTTGGATTTTCTCAGTCTCTCCAGGCAAATTCCGTGATGTTTCCTTAAATTAAGTCACGCCCGATTCCTTTCAAATCCCTTATTGCCATTGAGTGTTTTGATGCGTCATTTAATGAAATAAAAACATGCATTTCCAACAAGTCCCGGACAGTGATGTATTACACTTGGGATTACTGAGTTCCTGGGCTTCGGCCATCGTCTGGTATTCTGAAGGAACGGAGTATTTTGGAAACTGGACCTGTCTGTGCTTCAGAGTAGCCCAATTCGGCACCCCTTCCCATGTGTGTCCTGAGGACGGAAACTTCCAATATCCGAAACGTTGTTTTCTTTCACATATGATAGACAAAGAGCAGAAACTAAGCAATCCCAAAAAGATATCCACCCGTCCCTCCACTGAACAACATATCCAACCACAGATGTATTACGATCTTTGTCGTTGTCAGAACATGTCACGAATTCTCAGCTTCAAATAATCAGTGCACTCGGCAATTCATATGAAATTCTTTTAGACTGGACGCGAGGAATTTGGAATCGCGTTAAATTAAATGCTGCTTGGACCGTGCCTGCACCGATCCTCTTCTGGCCACACTCGCTTTAATCACTGCTCCTGTCAGAAGATTCGATATGCTCTCTGGCCCTGATTGAAGTTATTTCCCCAATTTTAAACATGTCTCTTGTACCATATATATAGGAGCCAGGATAGCGCAGTCAGTATAGCGACTCGCTACTGGCTGGATGTCCGAGGGGTCGGAGTTCGAGTCCCGGTGACAGCAAAATATCTCTCCTCTCCACGTCGTCCAGACCGGTTCTGGAGCCCACCCAGCCTCCTATCCAGTGGGTACTGGGGCTGTCTCCCCCGGGGGTAAAGCGGCAAAGATATTATGCTGACCACTTACTTCAAACTACTGCCAAGGTCAAGAATAAGGGGATCTATAAATCCATTCCCCCATAAATCTTCATGGCGTAGTGTATAATTCACTATAAGAATATAATTTGAGGCAGTCTACACGACAAAAAGTTCAGAAAACAAACAGGACACAATCGTTTTAACATCTGCTTTATTTTGCTGTTGATATCTTCGCTGTGTGTTTCGACCCTTACCTGGGGTATCCTCATGACCATAAATACTGTGTGTCAGATTTATGAGTTGAGATGTTTATATGATAAGTGTCTATCTTGTTTGTTTTCTGAAATTGCTGTTGTGTAGACTGCCTTAAATCTTATTCTTTTCGTGAATTAAACGCAACAGGATGCGTGCCATTAAGTTTATAAAGATAGTGCTTAATTATTCAAGCACAGGGATAACTTTACGTTTTTGTAAATATTGTATATATTTTTTTACTGAACTTCGCTGGCCGTTAATGGCAGAGTTGAATCTGGGTTAAAATTCCAAAATATGTATTGTGCTAGCTTGATTTTAAACTTGTGACGTCAGTTAAACGACGTTATTTCCCGGGCAAATGCATTCCAGCAGCTCGCTCCTTTGGGTAGGTTATAGTTACACCGAGAGAGAAGTGTCATGTCCTTAAGGACCCAATGGTGTCCTCACTCCAGTTGGTGAGCTTATCGTGCCGGCCACATTGACTCACTCACCGCTCAACTAATTGCCGTTCGAACTGGAGTTCGTAACTCCAGTTGTATTTTGATGTAAACACAAGCCTGCACTCGCAGGAGACCTTTGTAAATTGTGTAAATTTGTACATATTACAATGTAATATATTATGTATAGTATACATACAGAGACGACCCCCCAAAAAATATTTGCACACCGTTCCGCCCCCATTTCCTCTGACTCTCCTGCCATTAGATGAGGTGGCTCTGGCATTCGTGTGATTAGCGCCATCTTTTGAGAGAATATCGCACTACACACCGTTCATTACATTTCATTCCTCTTTGTGTGTCTGTCCGTAAACAACCTCTATTAAAGCGCGTATACACTTTTTGGGCTCCTCTGTGTTTTATTATCGCAGTGATACATTTTATACGGTTTGCATATGGGGTAATGATGGGGCACTGTAGAAGTGAAGCGAAAGCTGTCTTGTGCTGTTATTATTCTTCAAAATTAGCGCAGGCTTAAATGAAAAAATCCCTCTCATTCTGGGAAATAACCCCCCTACCCCACCCTCAAAAAACAAAAGACGTCTATGACACTGACAAAAATAAAGGCACGAATCCTAACCGGGCTCGAAAACGAGAATGAATCTGCTGACTAGAAGGCCAGCAGTTAACTCTGCTTCTTCCCTGAGAATGGCAGCTGCAGATTACTCCGAAATATTTGTAAAGATCACGTTATCCAGCATCTCGTCACGGAAAGCAGTAATCTTCATAGTCGTCCCCGAAACAGATCTCGCAGAAGCCCTGAATTCGTCAGTCTCAAAGTGACGCATTCTTTTTTTGAAAGAAAACATCATGTATATACAAAACTGGCCCAGACAGTGCCAACCTGGCCCTCTGTAGCACATTGTTATAAAAATCATATTCTATCATACAGGTCACTCCACGATTTTTGAACGTCTCTCTTAACTTAATTCTAGGAATATGCTATTACTATCTGTATACATACTTCTTTCTCTATTTTTAAATAAATATAGGAATTTTGTTTATGAAGTAACAGACGCCTTGCACAAATATTTTTTCCCCTAGCCCTAAAAGTCCCTCATTGTTACCTTTTGGTTCCCGTACAGTTTACAATCCCAGAAGATGTGTTCCTCCGTTTGCAGCCCGTCACCACATTTGCATTCGGCAACTAGAAACTAACTGTGGAAAGCACTTAATTTCGTGAGGAATTTAGAGCGATGAAGGTCATGAAATTAGGCCGATGTAAGCCAAAATTAAGCCTAGTCGACGGCTTTTAATGTACATCCTCGTTCTCAAATGTAAATAGAAGTCCATTCAGTCGCTGTAACAAGCGAAGAGACGAAACCTGCCCATTACGGATTAATTTCATGTCAATAAAGTCGAGTGGACATTTTGGTTTTAACGAGAGCGAAGCAAATGGCCGCCTGCCGCGTCACGTAACCGAGTGTGAAGTACATATTTGCTTTTAGCGCGGTGCTGTGGCGAGTTAGCAAAGCAGATAACTACTTTTAATGATGCATGACGTTCGCCAGTTCGCTGAAGCAGTTGCTTCTGCATCGGTGCTTCTTCATACCCCAGCGCCGTTAGTGTCGGAAATTCACACGCATTTCGTGAACATGACTCGAGATATAGAAGCTCGCCGCTTTTCGTGAAATTAAATTAGTTATAAGATTTGAGGTTTTCACGGTACTGAACATGCAGATTCTGTGTGCCTGGGCTATTTTATTTATTTATGTTACGACAAGGAGCTAAGTCGGTATAGCTACTGGCTACGGGCTTCATGACAGAGGGTCAGGAGTTCGAGTCCCGGTAGGGCCGAGAATTTTCTTTTCTCCCCGTAAAACGACCGGCGCTTGATGCTGACCACTTACCTCCAACTAGTGCTTAGGTCAAAAATATGTGGATCTATACATCCTGTCCCACATACGCCATCATGGCGGGGTGCTTAATTAGTTAAGCACAGGTACAACTTTACGCTGTCTTCCAACATCTGTAATGCCCCAGTCAGGATTGTTCCGGCTCTAGCACTGCAGTCAGGGCTGGAGCCCTAACAAGCTGGGAGGCGCCCAATCAACCCAGAAGCGATCGGGGCCTTGTACTGACTGCAAGCCCCCCCCCCTTAAATCAAACGCCGTCAGTAGCAAGACTACATAGCGTCGGGTGGTAGGACGACTCATGAGTGATGAAATGAAATGATTTGGAAGAAAGAAATTGTGGCCTAATGGAGCCACTGTCCCGGAATTTATTTGGCGTCACTGAAGAAAATTATGAAGGTCCTCAGTCAACATATCCAGCGGCCCGGACGAGATTCAACCCTAACACCTCTCTAGTACGAATCTAGAGCTTTGCCGCTACACCAACAAGCTTAGCTGTGAGTTGTGGTACCGTTCAGTGTTGTAGGTTGATACCAACGCTTCGGAAGAATGTTCTGCCATCTTCTTCAGGATGAAAGACCTGATCATAAACATGGAAAGATTAAGTTCCTATGAAACGTTGTCATAGCCCAGAAGACTATAATCTGAAGTCTTCTAACTAGAATTTCCTGTTCCTTAACAAAATAATCTCTGTGATAAATTGACAGAATTTGCCAAAATTCCTTGACAGATACATTTTGCTTTTGGTAACTACATCATGTCGCTAGGAGCCGGGGTAGCTCACGCAGTATGATGAGTGTACTACGAACCGGACGGTCGAGGAGTCAGTGTTCCATTCCGGGGAGGGATGCAGATTTCTGTCTTTTCACCGTCCAGACCGGATCTGGGACCTACCCTTTCTCCTATTCAAAGAGCACCGTTGTTCTTTCTGCGGAGTTAAAGCGGCAGGGGCGTGAAGCTGGCCACTCACCTCCATCTAGTTCCTTAAGAGTGTGTGTGTGGAACTCTGCGTCCACTCAGCCACACGTCATAGTAGCATGGTGCTTAACTAAGCAGAGGGATAATTTTTCCGTTACCTTACACAGGCCTATCTATTTGTAACATATGTAACAACTCCACCATTAGATCAGATTATGTAGCGTCAGATGATCTGATGATGAACATGAAGTTCTGGTGAGAAATGGTCGCCTGCTTTCGTCTCATACGGCACTGACCGAATAGAAAACGACACTTCCAACAATTCTTCTGTTGTTGCATGTGTATTCGTTGCCTCTGTAACATTTCTACGGAGCCGTTGCCTAGCGACGTTAAAGAGATACACAGATTGATAGGAGGGATTTATGAAGTGCGCCGTTGAGACTGGCTCAGGTGACATGGTAGAAATACCAAGTTTCATAAAGGCTGGTTCAACGATTCAGAAGTTTATGAGTGGGATTCACGGATACACAGACAGCATGGTGATCTCATAAGCCTACTTTCATTTTTTCTTTCAAAATAAGGGACGTAGGCTCAAACTGAAACGGAAGGGATGTGGAAGGAAGCGGCCGAGACCTAATTTGAGGTTCCATCCCGGAATTTGGCCTGGTACTCAATCACGGGCGCAATTTTGCCTTTGTAGGACGCGAAGTAATGTTACGGATGTGCCTCTGTTTCTGTCATTGTGTTGGGGCGCGTTCACTCAACTGGCTCCGCTGTTAAACTGAGCGCGTTGTTGGAACTTCTATTCCACGTACGGGCCCAAACCAAGGCCAAAGACACTTCAAGTTGATGGCTGAATTCCCAGGGGCAGGAGTCCTTCGCCTCTCAGCTGTGTCCGGGTTGCCCCTGATACTCGCCTAACCACGTATCCCCCCCCCCGAGAATTAGGCCCCCAAGGGGTTAATTGGAGCACTCGCCCCGATCTGCTGCAGAGGATGAAAATGATCGAGTTTTAATTCTTGTTTCCCCTGTAATAAAGCCCGAAATTTATTTTATGGTGTGTGATGGGAATTATATTCAATTACCTCAACTGTCACGCCATAAATGTCGCAGCTACTAATTACAGCCCGATGTCCATGCCACAAAATAAATTCCATCCGGGGTTGCCTCTAATTACAGAGGCCACAAATATCGCGTGTTACTAGAGGGAGTTCGTGGATCGCACCGGGAGACGAGACTAGGGCAACAACTGAAGCCCTTCAAAGCAGAGCGGTTTCTGTACTGGCTATTTGACTAAACATTGCACTCTTCATTTTGTCCGCAGGTTGCATTTATGGTTTCCGCAAATTTCTCAGAATAACTATCGAGTATTTCCTGAAGAGCCCGGTAACGGTGGCCACGCCGTCTAAGCAACGAACCTTCTTCGCCCGCTCGAACACTGGGATCGTGGGTCAGAATCCCACGCAAGGCATGTCTGCGTTTATTCTCTGTGTTGTTAGCAGCCTTGCGACTGGCTCATCCCCCGTCCAAAGAGTCCTACCGACTGTGTACAGATTAAGAAACTGAAAAAGCGGCCAGGATCCACAAGGGCTCTAGAGCCATAGATGGATTTCCTGAACAAAATTAAGTGGAAGATCAATATGTTATACGGTAGGATCTCACTGTGGTAACCACGAACCTTACTGTCTTATGGACTGTGATGCTTCTGTGTAATATATTGCTTCCCTCATCAAGGTCTAAAAATAAGCTAAGGAAGAAAACAATTAGAACCAAGCAGCAACAAGGTCCTGCTCAATGCTGGTTTCTTGTTCGCCTTACTCTTGGACCCTCCAAATGGGGGCGATATGTTCCGAAACGTCGTTCTGTCTCCTAACTACACAGCGTTTCAAATCTGGGACCATTATATATTGGGACGAAATATGTTTGCTGTGTGACTGGGGATGAATTTTTAAATTTTCAAACGAAATTCGCGCTTCGGAGCGTTAAATTATTCCTGGGCAGGAAGAAAGCAGAGAGGACGTCAGAACGAAGACTGTTTTATGAAGTGTGCATGGAGACTAAAGAATGGAACTAAAGAATCTGTGGTTAACAAATTAATATCAAGGTCCACTGTTAGCTCCCTTTGGTCGCTCGTACAAATGTTATCTCACTTGCCCACATCTCTCTCTGTAAATATGACTAGTCTTAGGGCCCACAGCAAAAACTCTGCTGCCTGTTCTTGTCTTTTCACTCTGAAATACGCCGCTCGCTGTGTCTTCGATCCTGAAGACGGAGGGAATATGTTCGTCCGAAACGTAAACTTATCCGGACTACACGGCGTCACATTCCAGAAGTCAGTACTTTGCATAGTTCCCGCTATAAGAATCTCATTTCCAAGGAATATGGACTCTGTTCGCCAGTCAGATAACAATTCTGCTCTCGAGGCATTTCTACACGAGAGAAATCGCGCGTAACCAAGCCAATGTAATTGTATGCCGCCCCAATCTTTCCCGTACATCTCGGCTTTCAATCACGTCACTGTCGTCGTTACATATGCCCTTATACCTGCATCATTTCCACTGCTGTGTAGAAATAAAAAAGTTCGGGATACAATATCTCTGTATATAATACAATGTTAATGACGCTTTGAGAAGTTGTGGTATCAGAATCCGCCGAAAGATCGCAGTACGTGTTTGTTGCACGTAGTTCTGATTCTACCGGTAGGTGGGTTTGTTAGCATTAGTCTCTCCGTCGTCAGCCATCGTCATTTCCGTGAGAAGTGTTTGTTCTGAAGAGCTTCTTGAAGCCCGAGTTTTTGTATTTTTTTCGGCACTGGATATTATTATTTGAATTCCTTTTTAACGAATAAGTTTTAACATTCTCTCACGGGCCGGCCTTGATTTCTCATGCTGTAACGGACGAGCAGATGGGTGAGCCCTGCTGTAGTTGCTGAAGTGTCCGTGGACACAGGAATGCGATTGAATTATTTATGTTCAAAAAAATGTGAACGAAAACCCCTGGAAGCTCTCATGTGGCCATACAATGCTCTGTCTAAGGTTACCTCTTAACGTAGGTTCCGTTGTACTCACGTTCACCTGTTGCGAAAGGGACTGGCGAAAGCAGGGAGACATGCGCAGCGTCAGTTTTCATCACATGTAAGGTGCTCGTATTGTTGTTAGAAGATTCCCAGGCTTCGCCCCTTTGTTCTTCTGATGAAAGTAGAGTAAACGTGAAGACAGAATGGTTGAAACCAGTGGCTTGAGACATGGGCCGCTCATTTCTTATTTCCTGAATTAATATCGAACTGTAAAGGTCGGGATAGATCAGCCGGTATTAGCGACGGCTTATGGGCTGGATGGCCCTGGTTCTATTCCCGGCAGTGAAAAATTTTTCTCTACTCCACAGCTTCCAAACCTACACTGGGGCCCACCCAGCCTCCTATCCAATTTGTACCGGGGACTGTTTCCCCGGGGGAAAGACGTGCAGCTGACCACTCACCTACATCTAGTGCCTAGGTTAAGATTTGTGGAGCTATACCTCCACTCCCCTATATGTCTTCATGGCATAGTGCTTAAGTAATCACGCACAAAAACAACTTTACCTTTTAATGTAGAATTGTATAAGGTGGAAATACACTGCTGGTGGCTTCGACTGCAATGAGGTTTAAATTAGGTTAACTTAACTTGGGAGGGCTGCATGAGAAACCCGCGTAAGCAACTTGGAAATTTGGAACCATCTCAGCATTTGCTTGAAGACAGAGGAAAACCAAGGAAACGTGTGTCAAGGCGGCCGGTCGCAGGAACGTCCGGATGTATGATGTATGATTTCTAGCCAGCAGTCCGGCAAACAAAATGATGATCAAGTTCAACTAAACACAAATTAATAATCACTGTTACCTCTCGGAAAACACAACTCACACCGCATCTCCTTTACAAAAATCATTCGAATGATGATCTGTACGGAGCAAGTGGCATTTGTTCTGAGCACCAAACGAGTCACACAAAGAGGCGATAGACAAGTCTTCTTGACTGTGGCGCCGTATAATCTGGCAGAAGTTAACCTACATTTCAGAGGAACCTGCTGCCTATGTCTCCGTGGCTACATTTACTCTCTTATCTTGAAGATGGAAACAGCACGTTCCTCCGAAACGTCAGTAAACTTCTACCAGACTACACGGCGTCACATCCCAGAAGACCGCACAACCTTTTGTTGAGAGCCACCGCCCTGACGACCTCAGGTACCCCACAAGTAAACTCTTGAGTTCGACAATATCCTGTTATTTAACTTTGACAGCCGGCACGTATAAAGATGCGCTTCTTCTTGCTACAGAAGGGAAGTTAGAGAACTTGCAGGGCTAACATTTCTGTAGGCTGGTGATAGTGCTGAAATGTGGGGAAACGACCATGGAACCGTAAGTTTTCGTGGAACACTGTTCGGGAGAAAGGGAAGGTTTCTGTATTTTGGAATGTAACTCCTTACCCTTGATAATGGATACCGGAGATCCTCCCAGATTCTGTGTATCCACCAAACTGCACAAGACAGTAATCTTCACAGACACGACAGCCAGGGGATTCCCACAGCCCCATGCTCGTAAGGCTGCCTGCGTCAGAAGGCGCAAGAGAAAAGCCATGAATTGATGTCATGGTATTGCATCCGTATTTTACGATATGTACGGAAGCCTGAAGATGGGATGAGAATCCGACGTTGCGGAAATCCTGAGTTGTGTGTGGTGCAACATGTGTATGTGGTGCCACCTGCTTTAACTAAACAAATTCCTTAATTCCTCTAAGCACACTGGTAATTACACTAAATATGCTTCCTTCTTTCACCCTGTAGAGACTGGATTTCTTCGACATACTATACTAATGGCTGTACAGCCCTTTCTTGGGCCTTGACTGCTTTTTCAGTTTCTTAATCTTTTTACACAGGTGGTAGGACTCCTTGGAGGGGGGATCAGGCCTTCTCAGGCCTTTGCACACGGGACAGCACAAACACAGAATAAACGCACACAGACATCCGTGCCTCGAATGGGATTCGAACCCACGATTCCAGTGTTTGAACGGGCGAAGACAGTTCATGCCTTAGATCGCGAGGCCAATGCGATCGGCATTTCTTGTACGTAGTATATACAAACTCAGCTCGTACCTCACAGGAAAAAATTACGTCACCACTACAGAGTCCAACCGGTTAATGCTGTTTAGGGAAACAGTCGCTGTTTACTGTGAGAACCATATGGAACACAGATACACTCTGTGGGCAGAATGCAGAGTTTTGTATGTTAAAGCAGGTGGTACATATAGTAACCGCTGGGCTCCATGAAGCCGAGTCCATCTTGAGAATTCAGTGGTTCTAAAAGTTTGTGACGATGGTATATCAGTACAGTTATCTTGTTTCTGAACATTATCATCGCCCTGTTTTCATCTAAAGCTCGAAAAGTTTCGGAAACTGGATTATGCTTCCTTCCTCAGATGGACGGCAGCAGACTAAGTAGATATCTGGAGAATTTTGTGACCATCCTTTGGTACTGTCAAATTTAGCCGTAACGACATCTGGCGCTCATAATGAGCGGGTGACACAAAAATGCTAATTTTTAAACATTAATAATAGAAAATATTTCTTTTCTGTAACGAACCAGCCTAACTGAATACATCTATGTGTACAAATATTTAGGTATATGCACGAGTTATGTGGGTTCCATTCAAATAAGTACAGTCACCCATTGTTACCACTTTCAGCCTGCTTTCCTTATTTCCAGAAATTAAAAGGAGAATTAGGAGATCAT
This sequence comes from Cryptotermes secundus, assembly GCF_002891405.2. Classification (NCBI taxonomy): domain Eukaryota; kingdom Metazoa; phylum Arthropoda; class Insecta; order Blattodea; family Kalotermitidae; genus Cryptotermes; species Cryptotermes secundus. Next base: position 95,122 of record NW_019721032.1, on the reverse strand, counting down.
CTGTCGTCTATAGCCGCCCATTTTTCTGTATAACCGACCATTTTTTAGGCATATGAGGCTTATGAAATCACTTTGCTCTCCATGCGGCTGTGTTCCCAGTAATGTTTTGGTTTTCATTGCGGTCCGTGTCATATGAAAGGAAAGCAGGTGATTAGTTCTCCCCACAACTTCCTGCTTTAACTTAACTTGACTGCCTTATTCTGCAGTGTTAGGCTGGTGCCACAAGAGCGCACAAAATGCGTCCGTTGTAATGAAAGTACTTTATGACGTACGTTGCTGAGGACACCACGCAGTTGCAGAATGCGGTGCGTAGTTTTCTGTTTGCAATGGAGCCAGGAGAAAGCGTAGCATTCGCCTCTCTTGTTTATTTCTACAGCGGACGTCACGACGTTCGTTACAACGGACGCAGTTTGTGCGCTCGTGTGGCCCTAGCCTTACAGGAACTAGACAAGACAAACCGAAATATGACTTACATTTTGCACATAAAAAAACGTGCTTCTTATCTTGACTGTCTCCCTATCCGGCCGTGTGTAACCCCAGAACAGCCGATAGGGGTGCTCCACTAGAGTCCGTGAGCTGTTTCCAATTTTTGTCAAAAATGCACAAATGTAAAGGACATTGTGCATGAAGACCTATGCACATCCCTGCGCGAATCTCGAACATAACTCGTTAATATCTGTCGCATAAAAGAAATGTTTCGAACCAAAATGGTGCAGAAAGGTGAAATCCGAATTTTATATTCAGTATATTTTTTCTAATTTTTTAATTTTCATTAGTAATTCAACAAAATTCACCACACTGGCCGCGCTGTCTAAGGAATGAACTGTCTTCACTCCCTCGAATGCTGGAATCATGGGTTCGATTCCAACTCAAGGCATGGATGTTTGTATCGTGTGCGTTTATCCTGTTTGTGTTGTTTTGTATGTGCCTAGCAATTGGCTGATCCCCCGTCCAAGGAGTCCTGCCGACTGTGTATAGGATCAAGAAACTGAAAAAGCGGCCAAGACCCAACAAAGGGCTGTAGAGCCATAATAATGCAAAAGGCAAAGTTATCCCTCTGCTTAACGAATTAAGCACGACGCCATGAAGGCGTATGGGGGAGTGGATGTGTAGATCCACATTTTCTTGACCGCGGCTCTAGTTGGAGGTGAGTAGTCAGCTTCACGCCCCGGCCGCTTTACCCCCGGGGAAATAGCCTGTGGTAGCGACTGGATAGGAGATTGGGTGGACCCCAGAGACGGTCTGTATGATTTGGAGAAAAGAAACTTCTTGACGCTACCGCGACTCGAACTCCGAACCCTCAGAGCCACAACAACAACAATAATAATAATAACAATTAAACAAAATTGATTATTGTGTGCCATCCTGCAGTTGTAGTCCCGTTGGATTTATTTTGTCAAATTTTATGCTGGATATCCGAGAGCGTGTTTCACTTGTTTGTAAAGAAAATCCGAAGTTAGAATTCATGAACTGAGGGTGCAGGGACTGCGCCAGATTTGTTGCGCTGTGCGCGCGCTTCCGGGCTTATTGGATTACATATTCTTTCTGAGTTTCGGCTTACCACGTGGCATTAATCTCGATATTCACATATTGCAGATGCCGGTTATATTCTTGCGAAACTACTCACAGAGCACTCATTGCACGATCATCATTTGTCTCCTGAAATTTTTAAAATACTCGCAACTTCCAGGAACTTTTCAGAAAAAAAAATAGATTTAAAATTGTTTTTTTCTTTATGACATAAATCACATTTTTATACTACGAACCGTTTTTCAGGAAGCTGATAAACTTTGATTTAAGATTTAAATAAAACAGTAGCCATGTTCAGTGTGAGCCGAAGTTAAAAATACAGAATACAATGTACAGACTCCCATAATGAAATTTAATGACATCCAAACATTAGTTCCGTGGATTTGCGATGTGAACATATAAGACTTCCTCATTATGCTTTCATTTTTTTGCGAAATGTTAAAATGTAGCGTAGAGAAATAGGTTGGGTTTGTGGGGACTGGATTGATCTGGCTCAGAACATGGACCAGTGGCGAGCTGTTGTGAACACGGTAATGAAATTTCGGGTTCCATAAAATGTAAAATTCTCAGGTAACTGAGCAACTGGCGGCTTCTTGAGAAGAACTCGACTCCATGGAATTAGTTAATTAAAAGAAAATTTATTACAAACCTCCGTTTATCAAATTTAATAAAATCAGAAATGTAGTTTCGTATGCCTACCATGTGGACAGATAAGACTTCCCCATCATGCTTTCATTTTGTGTGAAATTACATACGGGTAGTTAGAAATGCTAGTGCAAATCGGTAGTAGTTACAGCTTTGTCGACTCACCTCTGTCTAGACGTGACTGGTTGCTTGCGTCAGTGCGTACAGATGACGGTTGGGTTGCCTATCGTGTACGTAACTGAGGAGGACTTTACCGCGTGTGATAGCCCTCTTTATAAAACCGACTTCCCTTCCCACCCCTTATTCACCCTTATCCAAAACTTGACCGACACACTCCCTCCGCTACCAGCTGTTTCGTTCGACGCGCAAGCCTTATGACGTCACGGAATAAAGCCACCAATCGCATGCAACAATATTCGGTTTAGTATTTTCTCCAAACGCCTGATACGTAATAATTTTTATTCGCAAATGAAGAAATCGTACACCTACGTAGTTTCCATGGAAGATGTGGAGACGTAGAAAGAGAAACTGAAATGTCATTTCTTCATGGGCCCCAGACACGATCATTATCTGACAATATCCCGGGGAGTTACATTATGGCCTACATTTTTTGGTGTTCTCTATCCTACACGTATTTCGAGATCCATAGTAATGCTTGTCTGGAGACCGAACAAATATATCTGACTCTTTAATGGCTAGAAAATGAGTTGCAGATGTAGGAAGAAACAGTTCACAAATTCAATGGGAACCCTCTTCATTGGTTTTTCAAACTTCCACACTCTTCTCACATTCAGGTTATGTTCATTGAATTACATTTCGTATGCATAATATTGTAACGGATTTGCTCGAAGCATTTCTAGGCAACGGTTTGGTAAACACGTTTCATCGTGCAACGATGGAAGATGTGTCTCAGTGGACGAATGTTATGGCTCGTTGCTAGGCAACAGTCATTGCCCCAGTGAACTCACTGGCTAGGAATCTCGTGCCTTGTGTTTTCTATGTTGTCTGTGCGGAGCCTATATAAAGAAGACCTGTTGTAGCTTAGATCATGCAAAATATCTCTGTGTAATTTTCGATGAAAGGATTACATGGAGACTACACATAGAAATGATTGAAGCCAAGGCCTTCAGAACATTTATTAGAATCTATTCCCTCTTCAAAAGTGAGCGTTTAAGCTCCAACATTAAACTAACCCCCCATAAGGCTCTGATCAGATCTGTAATGACTTACGCTTGCCCCGCCAAGGAATTAGCGGCAGACACCGGTCTCTTGAAAGTGCAGCGCCTGAAAAACAAGGTTCTGCGCACCGTTGCAAAATTCCAAAGTTGCACACAGATCCGCGATTTCGCACACGGCTTTCGTCCTTGCGTGTGTTTACGGTTATATACCAAAACTGTGCAAGCAACAAGCAGAAATCATACACAATCATGAGAATGAACATGTTCGCGGTATAGGACAAGGTGAAGCCCGACGCAGAAAATGAAAGAGGCTTAAAGTTGGCAGCGGTCAAGCTTACGGCCATTCAAGTGACTAGACTGCCGTTGTAGCATAAGATACATAAGATAGACATGAACTACTTTGCAAAGCCTTGACTGACAGAGGACCTGTATATAGTGCACACGGAATGTGCGATACGTACACTTGACGAAAGGCCAAGCATATTCATAAGAAACGAATTCATCCTCTCGTCAGAGAGGAAGTTACACAAGGACTCTGACCATAAGGTCTCAGTTGGGAGAAAAAATCTCTCGTCGTGATCCTCAAAGGGCTTCATGCCAAGACAAACTGATTGGCGGTAAACCATCAGTCGTAAAGTAACTTTGACTTTTACTTCTACTTATCATATCAAATTATGAATGCCTGAACCAATCCTTATGAAACTTGGTATGTATATCATACCACCTGAATCCATCTTAACGGCCTACTCATAAATCCTTCACATTAGTTTTTATGTCTGTATATGTTTGCTAGGCAACGGCTTGGTAAAACTATACAGCGGCAACGAATACTCGTACACACGCAACAAGAAAATAACTGTGGGACGCGTCCTTTTCTATGCGGTCCGTGTCATATCAAAAGAAAGTAGGAGATTAGTTCTTTCCAGAATTCGTTGCTTTTACAATTTATTTTGTGTTACACTCTGCACGTTTCGGCCATCTTGAAAATAATAATCTGGGAGCATGAACTGATTCGCAAGAAAATTCCTGATATGGAAATTTAATTATATCCTGTAAGTAATTCTTTAAAAGGCAGTAATTAAAACTTATTTCATGTTTAGTTATACATGTCCATTCTCCATTTAAGATTCTAGATGTAAATTAAATACATTTTTTTTTTTAATTCGCATAGTGGGGGGTGGAGTCCAACTGGGTCCACTCGGCACGGCGGCCACTGATTGGCCTGCCCGGGTGATTATGATCGTGGAGAATTTGGTGGAATGAAGATTGGTAGGGAAACCAAAGTACTCGGAGAAAACCTGCCCCAGCGCCACTTTGTCCACCACAAATCCCACTTGACCAGACCCGGGATCGAACCCAGGCCGCCGCGTTGGGAAGCCAGCGACTAACCGCTTCAGCTATGGCGCGGCCAAGTTAAATATATTAATGCTGATGTATAATTCCACAGTTCAGAATTTAAAATTTTTATAAGTTTTTTTTTTACTGTTTAAAAAAGTGCCGTTTTGTTGAGCAGTTGGTTGTACTTCGTTGAATGTTTTTCTGTGTCTGCAATGTTGCCATGATCGCTCGTCAGGTGTCTCTGCCTTTCTGTTGGTGTCTGTAAGACTGTCTGCTTTCCTCGTTATATCATCGAACTAACGGCTGCTACATAATCATTAGCCCATCTTCATTTTAGTGAAGGTCTTCTCACCTCGAGGTATATTACGGATAATGTAGAAGTAAATTTATATAACGCTGGCTTATATAATCGCCTATGCATGATAATGAATTGAAAAACATTGGGAAGGAAACATCCATTGCCTAATCGGGTTACTGTCCCAAAATTTGCATGGAGGGAAGGCGTAAAACCACGATTGCTGGTGTTCCGCAGAAATTGGGACCGAGCATGTGTCTAGCCAAATTGTTCAGAGCTTAAATAAAGCTGAATTCCATGAATACATATGGGTGAGTTGCATTGTTGCTCCGCGTGTTCTTAACCTTGGCACAGATTGCAGCTTCACGCCTCGGCCGATTGACGCTCTTGGAAAGAGCGCGCAGCACCCATAAAATGTAAGACTGGGTGGAGCTCCAGAGGCGTCTGGACGCCGGGGAGAATGTTAACATTTGTGCCCCTTCCGAAACCCGACCACCGAATCCTGGGTCGTCCAGCCTGTAATCTAACCGCTATACCGACTGAGCTACCCCGGCTCTTATGTTGTGGCTAGGCAAAATCATTTCGTACAGATTCCAGAGAAACTTTTCATATCATTGATCTTGAACGCGCTGGAATTTTGGTCCGTTTGGTTGGCTGTCCAAGATGTGACGCACTGTCAGAGACGTTTCGGCCAGTCACTCCACCGAGGCACTTCTTGGGAAAGAAATGTGTATATACAGTGTTTGTTGCGACTATTAGTGCTCTGCCATCAGTGACTTTGAAGATTGTCTTCTGGAATTTGACGCCGTACAATCTGGTATATTGCCACCTACGGCCTGCTAGTGCTTCGGACAATAGTTATGTCCATATCTGACAAATGGAATTATACTGGCATATAGCTAACCCACTGCCTGTATACCTAACGCACAGGCTATTTCGTTTTATTGCTAGTGGGGTGGGACTGAGCCCCTTGTACTGCGGCCTCTTCTGGCATATTGTACCAGCCCCAGATGATAGGTGAGGGTGATTGTGGAGCAATTGGTGNTATAGCTAACCCACTGGCTGACTCCCTGGCTGTATAGCTAAGGCATTGTCTGTATAGCTAACCCACTGGCTGACTCCCTGGCTGTATAGCTAACCCACTGGCTGACTCCCTGGCTGTATAGCTAAGGCATTGTCTGTATAGCTAACCCACTGGCTGACTCCCTGGCTGTATAGCTAACCCACTGGCTGACTCCCTGGCTGTATAGCTAAGGCATTGTCTGTATAGCTAACCCACTGGCTGACTCCCTGGCTGTATAGCTAACCCACTGGCTGACTCCCTGGCTGTATAGCTAAGGCATTGTCTGTATAGCTAACCCACTGGCTGACTCCCTGGCTGTATAGCTAACCCACTGGCTGACTCCCTGGCTGTATAGCTAAGGCATTGTCTGTATAGCTAACCCACTGCCTGTATACCTAACGCACAGGCTATTTCGTTTTATTGCTAGTGGGGTGGGACTGAGCCCCTTGTACTGCGGCCTCTTCTGGCATATTGTACCAGCCCCAGATGATAGGTGAGGGTGATTGTGGAGCAATTGGTGGAATGAAGATTGGCAGGGGAAACCGAAGTACTCGGAGAAAATCTGCCCCAGCGCCACTTTGTCCACCACAAATCCCACTTGACCAGACGCGGGATCGAACCCGGGCCGCCGCGATGGGAAGCCGACGACTAACAGCTTGAACTATGGCGCGGCCCAACCCACAGGCTATACAGCTAACCATTTTGCTGTATATCTGAGCCACTAGCTCTGTACCCAACCCACTCTGTACACTCGTGCATCTAGCTCGCTGCCTGTACAGCGATCCCACTGGCTGTTTAGGAAAACAGCACCCAGAAAGCTGACTCCAGCAGGCGTCCGGTTCGAGCCTTGACCGGGATACCAAATATCCTGACTGAGGTTTACCGTCCTTTTCCTCAGTCCTTCCAGAAACTTTCCTGAATAGTGCCTCAAATTAGAACATGACCGGTTCCTCCCTGTTCCTTTCCAGTTCATTATTCATCAGTCATTCTATCCGAGTCACTCGCCGTGTCACTGAAGGGTCACAGATGAAGGCAAGGCGAGGTTCTCACAGAGACGAGTACCAAGGTCACTGTCTTCCGAGGTGCCACACTCTGTAGTTTGATTCTTCCGTGAAGCTGAATTCAACCTGCTCCTCCGAAACATCAGTAAGTCTACCTACGTGCCAGACTGAACGGCGCCACACCCGAAAGATCATAATCTTAATATTAATAACAGGTTTCTTGTTTGGCAAAGGACTAGACCTAGGAATCAGAGTTCGATCCTAGCAGAGGCAAATATATTTATTTTCTCCAGAAAGCCGACCAGATTTTGTGTCCCACTGAGCCTTCTATCAAGGGTGTAAGCCGGCTGAGGCGTGAAGCTTACCACCCACCTTCTTCTAATGTCGAGGTTAATGCATAGAGCTATACTTCCACTTCCCCATACATCTTCATAAAGTAGTGCCTCATTTAAGAACAGCGACAACTTTGGCTTTACCCCTTACCTTTAGGCTTCTTGTTTGTTTTTGCTATTTCGGAATAATGTCTCTGTTTCTAAGATTTGTAGACACTTGGAAGCAATAAACAAGTGGCGCAATGAACTTGCAAAGCGGGCGGAATTGTAACTGTGCTCATCGCACGTGTTGTGTGGGTTGCAGTTCCTTTAGCTCCTGTCCATATGTCAGCTTTCGCCATTATTTTTAGGGTTTCTTTAAGTTGAAAACTTTTACGTCTCTGCTCGAGAAGCAACTCTATGTACTTCGGTAGCCTTCATGACCTTATTTTACTGTCTGAGATTCGAGACTCCCCCAACCTGGAGGACCGGGTCCCGTATTTATATCCCCCCCAGGAAGAGGGGGGCCTTGTTATACCCCCAGGCACTGGGTTTCCTTTTCGTCAGAGTCGCCTCCTATGACTCGCATTCAAACATTCAGTTCGCTACCGCACAGAGAACACAATACATAAGCTTTCCAGAATTCAGTCTCTTAATGATGTTCAGTAAAGTATTCGTTATTTTTTCTAAAGGCGCATCAACATTACTCGTGCTCGTGCTCGTGTGACTCGCTATTCTCGCGAGTAATGTGGACGATGTGACAAGTCACGAGACAAGGAAATTTTTAATTTAAAAACTATAGCCAATAAATTAAAATACGACTACAGCCTATACACACTACGAGTAAATATACGGATCCTCACACGCCGAAGCCTGGCGAGCAACTGAAGTAGTGTGGACGAAGATTTACGAGCACAAGTAAAAGCCAGACGAGTCTCCCGACGAGCACAAGCCTGACGAGCACGAGTAATGTGGACGCGCCTTAAGACACATGCGGAACCCAAAAATACAGGGTTTTCTTAATGTTAAAGCAGGTAGTACATAAATGACTTTGGTTTGAAGGGTTAGTTCTGAAGTTCAAATTACTATTAAGTTAAACACTACTTGAAAAAAGGTATATTTGTCCCTGTTCTTAAATAGTTAAGCACTATGCCATGAAGGTATATGGGGGGAGTGAAGGCATAGCTCCACCTTCCATGATCTCAACACTAGATGGAAGTGAGTGGTGAGCTTCACGCCCTCGCCTCTTTACCCCCGAAGAAACAGTCACCTGTTTCTTTTGGTAGGAGGCTGAGTGGGCCTCGTGTCAATCTGAACTATGTGGAGAAAAGTCTTGTGCTGCCGGGACTCGAACTGGGGCCGTCCAGTCCTTTGCTAGTCCGACTGCGATATCAATACTCCTCTTGTATGAGCTGTTACTGGTAAATAAGTCGTTCTTCTGTATCCGTTTCACGCACATGGTACATCTGGTAGCTGAATTGCTTGATGTAGCTTTGATATTTCCTAAGGGCCTCAAATCTCTCACGCAACGCCCAGCAGGGCCACCTTGTGTTGTGCTGTTTCCTCTTATTACCAAGAGCGAACATTCCAGGGGGCCGTGAAATGTAGATCTGCTGGCCCCATTATCACGCGTGAGGTAGCCACAAGCAACAGACGAGTGTATATGCTGGGTATTTGCTTTGAGAGCGAAATGTAGAACCTAGAATTTTCGTTAGGGACATTTACTCTCTAAACGTAATTTTAAATGCAGACAGGGTGCACATAACCCAAGAAAATGAGGTTAGCACGCATTTTAATATTACTGAGAAGCTTCTAGCATGTACGGGAAACATTGTCACCACTTGCTTGCGATATTCTGCATATTCACAACGGAAGGTTGCAGGAGTACGCATGTCAGCTTTGTTATACGAGTATCTGCTCGCCTGTAACAACTCGCGGATCGCTGTAAGGATTTTCTTAAAATTCTGTGTTTGGGATTTTCACTAAAATCTGTCGAAAAAATCAGTATTTTTTAATTGGACTGTTTGTTAAATTACCGATGGTCCTCGCCAGCACAGTGATTCTTCTCACGAACATATTTTACTGTCTGAAGGCTCTTGAGAGCCAGCCGGAAGACCTACATAAATTTCGGAGCGAACATCCAGACAAAATTGTCGTATTTGTCGGAGGAACAAATATTTCGAACAAAAGTTTTACATATATAAAATTGTAATATACGTATATTTTATTTTCAGTACAAAACTATAATTTTGCCTGTGGATCTGTGTGGGTGTGAATCTTGATCTTTAACATAAAGTGAGAAATATAGGCTGGAGGTAATTCAGAACAGGATGCTGAGGAGAATATTTTGTCCGAGGCGGGACTAAGTGACAGGAAACTGGAGAAAAGTGCATAATGAGGAGCTTGACAACTTGTACCCTTCTCCAAATATAATTAGAATGATCAAGTCAAGGAAGATGAGATGAACAGGGAATGTGGCACACATGAGAAGTGGAATCCATGTAGGATTCTTGTGGTAAAGCCAAAAGGAAAGAGACAATTAGGAAGACATATACGCAGATGGGAAAACAATATTAAGATTGATATTACAGAAATAAGATAGGGTTATTTGGACTGGATTGATCTGGCTCAGGATAGAGAACAGTGGTTGGCTCTTGTGAACACGGTAATGAACATTCTGGTTCCATTAAATTTTGAGGAGTTCTTGAGTAGCTGCACAACTGGCGACTTCTCGAGAAGTGCCCGGCTCCATGAAGATAGTTAAGTGTGGCTGTCATATAGAGCCCTGCGGTGAATATTCAATGAAACTGATTTCTTGTGTCTTATTGAAATTTGAACACGCTTTTCGATGTGTTTAATATATTCCACTGAATTTCCTAGATCAGTCAAAGTACCGAAGGTCACTTAAGATACCCCAGTCTCTGAAATGTTATTTTGTTGCCGGGCGCGCTTGGAGTTAACGAGAGACATACATATACGACTAGACGTTACACAAATAAGCCACATGGTCTCCATGAAGATGAGAATTCGAGTGGCAGTGTATTTTGCCATCTTAATGAGTACATAGCTGAAAGCTCTCGGTCCTAGTTTATTGGTTTCCCGAGTCCGTGGGCATGGCTCTCTAGAAGTTGTTATGCCCTCGCTTATAGGTCTGATATTTTGGGCTGTGTATGTCGCAAGGTAGTGAAAGGCTGGAATTCTCTCATCTGCAAAAAGGTCAGATGTTAGTTAAACCCAGATACGGTTGTTAGTAAGATCTAAAAGTTTGTGATGATGGTACATTGGTACAAATGTTATGTTCCTGGACATTATCCGTCGTCTTGTCTTTATCTAAAAACCGTCCTGTTTCTTTTTCAAAATACAATGTTTCGGAGTTGGATTCTGTCTCCGCCTTCAGACAAAACCTACTCATTTGGGCCAAATCGATAAGAGCTAGTCTAGAATCCTGTCTCCGAAGCGTTGTGTTTTGAAAAATAAACAGGACGGTTTCTAGATAAAGACAAGACGAGGGAACGTATTGGTACCAGATACCGTTGTATTAAGGATAGAGATTAATTTTGGAGCACTTCAAACATCCGAAATGAAATTCTCTACAAGAAATGACTAAAACAGTTTATCCTCTTCTACCGAGAGGATTTTCCCTTACCTGAACATAGAATAATCAGGAAAGAATCAGTAATTAAACAAAAAAAACGAACTAAAATTAAAGGATTTTCATGTTTATTTACAAGAAGCAGATTAACGGCCGTGGGGATCCGTTGCGCTGACCACGTGACACCCTCTATCCTCAAAAGTCGGCACTAACTTCGCCGACAAGCGGCGGTCGCTCGGACGATATAGTTCGCTTACGGACTACAGGGCACGGAGTTTGTTTTTGTTTTAATACAAGAAGCAGAACTAGCGGTTCTTAGCCTGGCATATGGTTGTTTTCACTTCACAGTATAGAGCTGAGTGTCTGAATAACAGTAAGTAACTCTTCTACTTGCTTCATGATACTTAGGATGGAGGCTGTACTTTTCTCTGGAATTTCAGCTGACAATCAGCTGACTGCATGGCGTTATAGTCGTATCCTAGCAACAGAACTCTTCATCTTCAGATTCATTTAGCCCTTTCAAATGTGAGATAGATATAGATAAAGGGATCCCTGTAACAGGCCGTGAAGGCCCATAGGGTTGTCAGACGTCGAGGCTTCAACATTTTCTAGACAATCGGCTCATAGATGGCGGTGAGGTTGTCAGCCTTACGCTCTGGCCACTCTTTAGCCCCAGGAAAATTCCTGGTACTCATTTCTGTTAGAGGCTGAGTGGAACCCAGGGCCACAGTGCGGCTGGAAGGATTAGGTCAATTGAAAAAATCCAATGAACTCCTCGGTAATCGAAACCGCGACCTTCCGGCTTGTAGCTTGGTGCCTCAACCAACTGCGCTACCGCCTGCCCAATTTGAAATATGAAGTTTATGCAAATAATATTTAAAAATAATGTACCTACGTGACAGAAATATTAGCTTTAGAACCGCTGCTGTAGTTGCCCGGGGTGCTGAATGCTGCTGAACACAGTGACCATGACAGTAGGCTGGCACAACCCATTATAGAGGGTGCAACACCCCCTGAAGGGGTGGGTATGCCAGGTAATAACTGTGTGACATAATAAGAACTGGCAGCTTTCATAATGTGTCAGATTTTGGTATTAGGATAAGATACATGTGTTGGGGCAGACGGGAGGCATGCGGTCGTGTTAGTGCTCCCTTCAGGGGGACAGGTGCCACGCATAGGTACTGATGTACGTATATTCACACATTGGGCTTTCACGCCAAATTGTCTCTTAGAACAACGTCGCCCCTGCCGAACAGATGACTGCATTTTGAAGTGAAGGCCAAGCTCCACGTGTTCTTAATTTTGACGCTAGATTTGTGGTAAGTAATCATGCGCTGCAGGTTACGGACCTCAAACTATGTATTCATGATAAAACGTAAAGTTGTTCCTGTGCTTAATTAAGGAAGCACTACACCATGAAGAAGTATGGGGGGTGTGGGTGTATAGATCCATGCTTCGGTACCCTGTGGGGTGCCCGGCCCTGTTCTAACAGTACCCGATTTCGTGACGTGGTACGACACTCTAACTTCTCCATGGAACTGAGTCCTTCTTGGCAAGCTACCAGTTGCCCAGTTGTTCAAGAATGTATCAACATTTCATGACACCGGTAGTTTCATTGTTGTGTTTACAAGAGCCCCCCACTTTTGTCTAACCTGAGCCAGATCAGTCCAGTCCAGACCATCCCATCCTATCTCTGTGAGATCCGTTTCAATATTGTCCACCCACCTACACCTTGGTCTTCCTAGTGGTCTCGTTCCTCCTGGCTTTCCCACCGATATCCTATATGCATTCCTCTTCTCCCCATTCGTGCTACATGCCCTGCCCATACCATCCTCCTTGGAATCATCAATCTAATTATACTTGGAGAAGTGTATTAGCTCCTAGCTCCACATTATGCAGTTTTCTCCAGCCTCCTGTCTCTTCATCCCTCTTCCATGTAGATGTTATCATCAGCACCCTGTTCTCGCACACCCTCAGTTTCAGAGATCATATTCGACACCATACAAAACCATAGGCAAAATTATGTTCCTGTATATTTTAAATTTTGTTCTTTGTAGACAACAGACGAGAAGACAAAGATTCTGAAAAGCAGGATAGAAAGCATTACCCGAATTCTTACAATTCTGCAGCGCTCCTTCCATTCTGAGTTCAAATGTTTCCCTCGCCACCCCAATCAGAAGCACCCTCGGTCTACGTTCCTCCTCAGATTCACAGACCGAGTTCCATAAAAGAGATAAAATTGTCATGCATATAATTTTCGTTTGCTACTTTCATTTCATTTTTACCAAATTTCCAAATGATTTTTCGACCATCCTTATAAGCTTACAATAAAGGTATTTTTTTTTAGCGACGGCACTTGAAGAAGTACTTAATTTTATCTGCGTTTATTTCTAACCCAATAACACGATTATACTTTTACGAAACCACCAAGTAAGAATTTTAATAGGATTTTTACGTCCATTATAAAACGTGGTTTTCTAGGACTAAAATTTTATTTTCTTTGAAGTGCACGGGTTTATTCCTCTTGTGCCCTTATGCGAAATAGTTTCCCATGCTTTTGGAGTCTCTTCGTCTCCTGGGACACAGAAATGTGGGCAACTTAAGTGTCACTTCATTTAGGTCCGTTGTATAGTGCGCGCTTATTGCTGTTTGATGTTCAAAGCGACGTCATATGGAATTCCAGATTAAATTTTAGTTGGAAAGTAGGATATTCTGGGTTGTCAGGGCGCGTAACTTTCGGTATAATTGTACCTACGTTTTCTCTGCTCCTGTTGGTTCTGACTGAGCCCCTTTAACGCTTTAGAAGCTGAATAAAAATTCAGTCCGTACCTCACAGGAAACATTACGTCTCCGCTACAAAGCCCAACCGGTTAATGCTGCTCGGGGAAACAGTCACTGTTTACTGTGAGAGCCATACGGAACACACAGATACACTCTGTGGGCAGAATGCAGAGTTTTAGTATGTTCAGTCTGTACGTCACAGGAAACATTACGTCTCCGCTACAGAGCCCAACCGGTTAATGCTGTTTAGGGAAACAGTCGCTGTTTACTGTGAGAACCATACGGAACACACAGATACACTCTGTGGGCAGAATGCAGAGTTTTAGTATGTTCAGTCCGTACCTCACAGGAAACATTACGTCTCCGCTACAAAGCCCAACCGGTTAATGCTGCTCGGGGAAACAGTCACTGTTTACTGTGAGAACCACACGAAACACACAAATGCACTCTGTGGGCAGAATGCAGAGTTTTAGTGCGTTAAAGCGGACGGTACATACGTGTATAGTAACCACTGGGCTTTAAAAAGTGAAAGATAATGGCCTTGTTGTCATTGGCTGTCCCATAGCTCCATTCTGGCCTATATGAGATCGGGGTTTCTGCACTCGGTTCGCTTGACTTGTCACCTGCTTCTTGCTTGTCTTACTCTTAGAATCTGAAGATGGAGATACGTTCTTCCGAAACGTCGGTGGACTTTCACCGAATTACATGACATTAGAAACCATAGTCACCGCTGTGAGAACCTCGAATCCAACATAATGTTGAACTATGTTCTCTATTTAAGGCCACGCCATAGCTCAAGCGGTTAGTCGCTTGCTTCCCACCGCGGCGGCCCAGGTTCGATCCCGGCTCTGGTCAAGTTGGATTTGTGGTGGATAAAGTGGCGCTGGGGCGGGTTTTTTCCTCCGAGTACTTCGGTTTCCACAGCCAGTCTTCATTCCACCAAATTCTCCATCATCATGATCACCTGGGGCAGGCTACAATAGGCCAATCAGTGGCCGCCGTGCCGAGTGGACCCAGTTGAACTCCACCCCCCACTAAGTGAAAAAAGTTCTCTGTTTCAGCCTCTAACAGAAATGAGTACCAGGAATCTTCCTGGGGATAAAGGGCGGCCGGCGCGTAAGGCTGACAACCTCACCGCCATCTGTGAGCCGATTGTATAGTAAATGTGGGAACCTCGACGTCTCACAACCCTATGGGCCTTCACGGCCTGTTACGGGGATACCTTTCCCTCGTTAGTTTAATTTCTTAACTTCAATTGCGCTGAGAATCGTGTTTTGAATTCCAGCAATGTGCATGACGTGCGAACACAACTAAGGGTGAAGAGTTTAGTCTACATGCATTTTAAAAGTTATTCTATTGAAGCCGATAGCGACTGGCTAAGAGCTGGATGAAAGAGGGTTCGGATTTCGAGTCCCGGTAGAGTCAAAAATTTTCTTCATTTCATTCAAACCGGCTCTGGAGCCCACCCAGCCCCCTATCCAATGGGTACCGGTGGCTCTTTTCCTGGGGGGGGGGGCTGCAAAGGCCGGAGAGTGAAACTGATCACTCATCTCCAACCAGTGCCGCGGTCAAGAAAACAGGGATCTGTACATCCACTCCCCATACGCCTTCATGGCGCAGTGCTTAATTGGTTGAGCATAGAGATAACTTTAACTTAACCATTGTTAGATTTGAGGCACTCACCGAGGTGACTGTGAAAAGTACTATGATCTTAGATGTGCCGCCGTGTAGTCCGATAGTATATTGCCGAAGAGCAGCTTTCGTGCTGCTTGTTGCTTGTGTGGCCTATTCTTCAATCCTGAGGATTGAGAAATTACGTTCCTCCGAAACGTCGGAGTTCTCCATGAAGAATTGTGAGCATGCTCGACAATAGAATCTCTCTTCTCGAGACTCTGCACTCTCAAGGGCGGTAACTGTTAAGACTAGTTTCTTTGGAGGTTTGACGTCCTACAGTCCGACAGATCGTTGCCATTTACCCTGAAGATGGAGCTGGCAGGTTCATCCGAAACACGTTGTCACGTCCCAGAAGACAGTAGTGTTCTTCCTTATTAATTTTCATTAGTTTCTGTTCCTGCAAGGTGAGATAGCGAGCGGGTGGGCATAGCTATAGAGTCGTGTTCGGGAGGTGTTCAGTTCGAACCTCAACTGGGATACTGTCTAACATGACTGAGTTTTGTCGTGGTTTTCCGTAGTCCTTCCAGTCAAATACTGGAAGCATACTTCGATTAGACCATGAGCGCTTGCTTCTAAATCCTTTCCAATTTATAATTCAGCAGCGATACATTAAACTCGATATATCGCTTTTGTTCTTTTCTGTCAATTTGTCTGCCGTCGAGAATGAAGTAGGGCTTTTCATAAAAACAGAAATGTGGAGCATAAAGGCGAAGACATGTGTTTTTTCCGAGTAGAATGTGTACTTTTACACGAGAATAACATTCGTGTAATGACGAGTGTCTCATGTGAAGGCAATTCTGCAAAGAGTCCATTACTTGAGCACTTCTATAAACGTGTTTATAGCCACAAGGTCTCACTGCAGGTCATGTAAGTGGAAGCGATATCTAGTTACTTAGTATTGTTCTAGTATCATTAAGACTAATCAAAATAGCTATTAGGCTAAGGTCTGTTATTTTAATGTACCCCTGGCATGTACCATGGAAAATACCGCTGTATCCCCGTGGCGGAGCAAAAGGGGACAGAAGCAACATGTCAAAGCTGAATAATTGTTGAAATAACACAGTTCCATTGAAATAAAACGAAAGAAGGCAGTTTCAAATTTCATTGGAATTTGAGACACATGAAGAACACTCTCTTCCTGGGTATTATGAGTTGTAGTCAGAAATTTTGAAAAAAGGAAACCCTTCTGTATCCATCAGGGCACAAAATGTTGGTAGCAGTTCGTCCGTAATGTTAGTACCTATCCACGAAACAACATATGAGATATCCTTAATGAATTTGCCTCATGTTCTAATTAACAATTAATATAACATTTCAAGTCATTCAACTTTTTAACATCCCTGCTGCTATATTGTATATTGTGACATTATCGAGGAAGTTACAATATCCCGGATGAAAAACCCCTCCTTATGATGGTTTTGTGTCTATTGTGACATGACGCCTGAAAGCCGGAATAATTGAGCCAGACCGGCCGGCCGCGCTTTACTCCCCAGGAAAATTATTTATATCATTCTCATTTTCAATCTCTTCTTAAATTAAAAAATGTTATCTTCTTCATTCCACCAATTGCTCCACAATCACCCTCACCTATCATCAGGGGCTGGTACAATAGGCCAGAAGTGGCCGCAGTACAAGGGTCTTAGTCCCACGCCACTAGCAATAAAAAAATAATAGTCGCTGGCTTCCCACCGCGGCGGCCCGGGTTCGATCCCGGGTCTGGTCAAGTGGGATTTGTGGTGGGCAAAGTGGCGCTGGGGCGGATTTTCTCCGAGTACTTCGTTTTCCCCTGCCAATCTTCATTCCACCAAATTCTCCATCATCATAATCACCCTGGGCAGTCTACAATAGGCCAATCAGTGGCCGCCGTGCCGAGTGGACCCAGCTGGACTGTACGAGTAGAAGGCTGCGTGTATATTTGCCATTGACCTTATGTGGGTCTATTAGAGAGAGACCCTAGCGCAACTGTGTGGAAAGTGAGCTGGTCCATAAAACAAAATGGCTACCATAAACAGCCGGTAGCAAGTTGAGGGCTTTCAGTGACTTTATGACTTTGGGGCACAGTCGGGCTGGGGGGTCAGCAATTTTAACACTTTCAAGGCTAACCCCGAGTTTACTCGTGTCTGCCTGACATATCCGCTACGCCAGCACAGAATATACGGATTTGTGGATTTCTCTGCTTTTATTCATATCAGTGGAACAGTCCGCGTTATGAGAAGCTGATAGTTGCCCGGCTACTGAAGATATTTGGATATTTTATGGAACCCGAAGTTTCATTAACGTGCTCACAAATTCGCAACTCGTCCATAACCCGAGCCAGATGAATCCAGTCAAAACCATGCCATCTTATGACTTTAAGATTGATTTCAATATTATTTTCTCATTTACGCCTGCCTTCCACATGGTTCGTATCCTTACAGATTTAATTACCAGAAATTTGTGTGCATTTCCGTTCTCCCTCAAGTTATGTATATGCCCCGGGCATTAATTCCGTTTGATTTTATCCTCCTGGTTTTGTCTCCACATTTGTCTCCAGCTCCCTCTCTCTTCACCCTTCGTGAGATTATAAACTGTGTTACGTAATGTCTTAAAACTATAAACTTTTTGAAGCGCGTGAAAAAGCTCTGAAATTATTAAATCAAGTTTTAATCACTTTATATAAAATTGAATATTTGCTTTTCAGGGATATATTAGAACACTAAGAAATTTGAGAAGCAGTGTCTCTTGAGATGTGATTCCCCTTTCATGGCCCTCTCCACTTTCTGTTCTTCTTGCTCCTACTTTTCTCTTTGGACACCTTTTTCGGGACTTTTTTTCTCTGAAAAACGTTCCCCATGCGCGAATTATTCTCCTTGCTATTTTGCTTCGCCTACTCTTTTACCCTGAAGATGGAGGCAGTACATTCCTCCGGAACATCCATAAACTTCTACAAGATGACACGGCGTCACATCACAGATGGCACTACTCATCAGTGTGGAGCAGTGTGGATCCGTTCGTCTTTGCTTTGCATCCAAACCAGAGGGAATAGTCAAGCCATATGTTCAGACGAAATGTAACCAGTTTACTCCTTGCTTTGTGACAGATGTCCATAAAGAGATAACTCAATATTAAGATTATCTTGATGAGTGATCACGAAGATGTCTTCAATCTACGTTACTTTTTATTTTTTCTTTTTACTTCCTTTCTTATAATATACTGCTTAGGGAATTTCGTTCCCAAAAGCAGTTTACTTGTTCACATAACTAATTTTAAAACTTTTTGTAACAGAAAATATATAAAGTAACCCAATTGACAAGGTCTTGTAATTAAGCATCTTCTTCTCTTTCTTGTAATTAAGGTAATGACTTCTTTACAAATTTGATCTAATACATGAAAAACTGTGTTAATTAAAATTCAAATCAAATGGATCTTACAGTTACGTTATAGAACGCAGGACATTTTTTGTTTGTATAATGAGCTTTTAACTCTCTTACTACAAAATTTCTTCCTTGCGAACTTACATTCATTCCTCTGTTGCGGGAACGAAGCATGACAAAGTCACTGGATTTAACTTTCAACTTACGTCCGTCCTTCATACGCCAGTGAGAAATTCAGACGCACTTAAGCCGGACTTATCTTCCGTAAGATTGCTCACACAAGGAATGACGTTTCTTGGTTCGCAGGGCCGACTCTCTATTTTCCTGTTCACATTGCTGAGATATAAATGCATTTCCTTTATTTCTCTCTCTCTCTCTCTGTATTGTACTGACCTCTTGTGCCAAAAATTTATGATAGCAATTCGTAAGCTCTGGTCCTGTCGTGTGTACATCGGCGTTCTTTCGAAGCGATCTCCTCGTGTTATTAATCTTTTCCAGTAGCTGAACCATACTTACTGGTTTACAGGAGTTCTGTTCATACAGCCTCACCACATTCGTCAAAGCTTCTTTCTTTGTTTCACACGACGAGACTGAGTTTAGGAGGCACGTTTAGGGGCTTTCTCTTTTCCAGAGCTGTGAATCTTTGTCTGTGCATCACGCAAAACATCTTCGGTACTTATTTCGCAGGAGTGCCAGAGTACAGCGAGACTTACGCTGCAACTGTCAGAATTTCTTAATGCCAGACTGAATTTGCCCTTGAGGCTGTGTGTTGTGCAGGTTGTAAGTAGTCCCAATAATGAGAATTTCGTAAAATCTGCTTATAAGAAATTGTCATACTGTGGCATATATGCTCAAAGCAAGAACTGTGGAATCAGAGAAATAGCCGTTGCTAGCGAACGGCTATGAAACAACATTCGTTTCTACGCAACGGCGCGGTAACCACATCTCTGCGGCAACGAATTCAGACACAAAAATAGAAGAATTGTGCTTTCTGTTGGTCCGAACCAAGGGGTTATACATGTTGGACGAAGTTTAGAAACTGTTCAAGTTGTAGCAGTTGGATGTTCTCGATTGGTTTAGTCTAACAAATCCTTATTAACGTTTGAAGGGATTCTATGCTATAACTGTTGTCATATCAATTATTACCTTAGCCACCTTGTTTTTAGAATGTGTTTATTATCAGAGAATGCGATGTTAAAGGCACACTTATGCTATATAAATGCCGTGTTTGTATGACGTATAACTGACTCCATGGAGCTGAGCCCTTCTCGAGCAGTCGCCACACAAGAACTTCTCAAAATTTTATGGAACCCGAAGGTTCATTACCGTGTTCACAAGAGCCCTCCACTGTTCCATATCCTCAGCTAGATTAATCCAGTCCATACTGCCCCATTCTATCTCTCTAAGATCCATTTGAATATTATCCATCCACCTACGTCTTGGTCTTCCTAGTGGTCTCTTTCCTTCTGGTTTCCAGCAATATATATCAGCGAATAGAAGCCAGAAAAGGTTTCTCCGACAGATGACCTCTGGCTTCAGACGCAAATTTCTCGGTCTTCGTCGGAATCGCTGGAAGCTCAAATGCCCCCCCCAAAAAAAATGGGTGAGGGGTATCGGTTTCTTACTGAAGCAGCATGAATTGCATTCGTGGAAAGCCTCGTATTAGTTTTTCTGTTCGTGTACACAATATTATTTGTTATTTGCTTCTCTCGTTATTTCGAGTGTTTCCGGTGGCTGCAATGATGAGATTGGTTTGGAAACATGAGAAAGACAGAATTCCTACAGTCCCGGCAATAAACAGCGTACCTACACCAGCATATAATGTTCCAACTTCGGTTCAGGGTGCAAGATCTAATACAACATATAATTTAATTAATAAATGATTAATTCACTTCGCGCTGTAGGCCGTTTTCCCAGGCATCCAACAATATTTTACAGACCTGAAGGTTTGGCCTTCTATTCCCGATGAGGTCATTAGAATTTTCAGTTGATTTAATCTTTCCAGCCGCATTACGGCCCTTGGGTCGACTCAGCCTCTAACAGAAGTGAGTACCAGGAATCTTCCTGCGGGTAAATGGCGGACGGCCAGTGCGTAAGGGTGCCAACCTCACCGCCATCTGTGAGCCGATTTTCTAGAAAATGTGGGAGCCCCGATGTCTCACAACCCTATGGGTCTCCACGGCATTTTACAGGGACAGCTTTACCTTTTTTTTTAAATTTTACATGTATTAAACTATATCCATATCTAAGGTATTAAAGTATTTAAGGTTGATATTGGAAATTTAATGTATCGTATTCCTCTTACACACACGTGTACATGACCCTGTGGCCGGAATGTGTTCGGTGAACTAATCATTTATTGACGAAGCTGTACGTCATAGTAAGTAATGCTGTCTGAACAAGCAACCCGCAACACTGTTGGACATGTTCCGTTTATTCGTGAGTGTAGAAAGATCATTAAACGGGAAGAAAAGCCAGTATTAAAAATTGTACGTTTCGGTTGAGGTTTAATGTTCTCACGCTGGTGATTATGAAGATTACCCTCTTCTGAGATCTGATGTCGTGTCGTCTGGTAGACAGTTCGCTTAGTGGGGGTGGAGTCCAACTGGGTCCACTCGGCACGGCGGTCACTGATTGGCCTATTGTAGCCTGCCCCGGGTGATTATGATGATGAAGAATTTGGTGGAATGAAGATTGGCAGGGGAAACCGAAGTACTCGGAGAAAACCAGCCCCAGCGCCACTTTGTCTACCCTAAATCCCACTTGACCAGACCTGGGATCGAACCCAGACCGCCGCGGTGGGAAGCCAGCGACTAACCGCTTGAGCTATGGCGCCGACTGGTAGACAGTTGCTAAGGTTTCGGACAGTCCGAGTAGAACCCTGAACATGGAGGAGGTAAGTTCTTTCGAAATATTAAATATACGTTTCTTCTTTCGCATTGCGTGTTTCTGCTGCCTAGTTTTGTGCAAATGTTTGATAAGAAAAACGTGTGTGTATTTTGATCCCTATAAATTCTTTAAAACCTTACCTGCGATCACACTTAGCACGAATGAACCGGACATATATTTGTTCCCGTGCGTATGTACGTTTGGGGCAGTAAAGGTATAGCGCTAAGCATTCTTAACCCCGGCACTTGAAGTTATTTACCTAGAGGGACTGGGGAAAAACACGCAAATCCTCGAACAATGCCGTCTTCTGTGATGTGACGCTGTGTAGATCTTGTGTGAACCGATGTTTAGGAGGAACGTATCGCCTCCATCTTCAGGGTAGAAAAATCCGCGAGCGAGGAACCAGTGTGAACAGTTGGCTGCAGACTGATAATACAGAATTTAAGCCTTCATGTTTTATTCGAATGTACTTTTGGATTATCCACGAAGAAGGTTTTCTGATAATTGTAAAACTAGATGTACATATTTATAACAAAATAAGACAAAATTGCCTGCCTTAGATTAGATTCAAATCTGCACCGAAGTATGTACGTGTAGTGGACTGCAGGAATTGTACTACCTCAAGTGGTGTTTATGTATGTACGTGTAGTGGACTGCAGGAATTGTACTACCTCAAGTGGTGTTTATGTATGTACGTGTAGTGGACTGCAGGAATTGTACTACCTCAAGTGGTGTTTATGTATGTACGTGTTGGACCAGAGAAGAAAAATTGTAGACCTGATTCTAATTTTCTCAGCAGCAACATTTTCTACTAATTGTATCTCATTGGTATATTAATTTTCTCGTCTGTGCTTATTTGTTACAATCGATCTTCGCCGTTGTTATTATTGACTCACACATGGAAACAAATATGACATTACATTTTTGGAAGAAACATTCACAAAATACAGCTATAATATAAATCCTGAATGGGCACGCGGTAGCGTACTTGGTTGAGGCACTATGCTACAAGCCGGAAGCTCGCGTGTTTGATTCCCGATAAGTTCACTGGAATTTTCAGTTGACCTAATCCTTCCAGCCGCACTTCGGCCCTGATGTCGACTCAGCCTCTAACAGAAATGAACACCAGGAATCTTCCTGGGGGTAAAGGGGGGCAGGTGGGTAAGACTGGCATCACTGCCATCTGTGAGCGACTGCCTAAAAAATGTGGGAGCCTCGACCTCTCACAACCCTATGGGCCTCCACGGCCTGTTACAGGGGTAGTTTTACCTTTTTCATATAAACCTTTACAGTGTATCGACAGTTACAATACTTGTCTTTTGAAGTAAATTTCATTATTAAGCTTTAGGAATTAATTACAAAATTAATTAATTACCAAAAAATGTTACAATTAACCCAGCATCCCCTGTTCTGTTCGCTTTTAGTGCTGACACAACTTATTATATTTGTAGGAAATAATAATAATAAGAAATCTGTGAATTTATGAGCGTAAACATTAAAGTTGCCAGCGCATTAAACACTCCTGACGACAGATAATTTAACAAAGAAAATGGCGTCGTACTGCAACATGTGGTCCTTGCATGTGCTTTTCACGAAAGACGATTTGATAACCTTATTAAAATTCTTTGTATATCTCGTTGCCTCGTTACGGAAAGGGCGTGCTCCTGAAAATGGAAACTTGTCGTGAAATCGTGTAACTGGAATCCTGTTTTTCCAACGACTCCCATGTTGCAAACAGAGACGCGTTCCTATGGAAAATAATTCAGTCGATAGTTGTAACAAGAACAAGTTTTTTTACCCAGCATAACTAATAGCAGATAGACAAAAATATGGTCGAGGTAACTATTCGAATTGCAACTTAATGGACTCTGTCCGGATACCTTGATTAAACAGGAATAATACACTACACAGGTTCAAATAATTGAGAATAGCGACCACAATATCAGCCATCTCCCTACGTTATTGACTCATGCGCATAGGGTTAGAGATGGCCAGACATATTTTGCTGTCACGTGAACACGTGCTCATATGCCCTATATATATATATGACTGAAATAGTTTATAATTGAATGTTTAGAAGAAAAGAAACATTCACAATTATCCAAGATTTCTGTTAGGGGAATTTAAGGCCCGCAACGATTTTTATTTATTTTATTTTATTTAATTTTATTATTCCTGTAAAGGCGAAGTCCTATAACCTGGACATTCGTAACGCGGAGGCTTACAATTTTCACAAGATGGTATGGAACCCCGGGCTTCAAATGTGGCCACGGTAACTAAATATGTGTTTATGTGAATTTGTAGCAGTATAACCATTTCTTGATTTACGCTTCTCAGGTGTGTTTTAGTTCGGTTTTAGGGGATCACAGAAAATATACCACCTCTTAATTTACCTCTTTTCAGTTCTCACTTTAACGCGATTAGTAACAGAAAACATGGTGGACTGCTGCGTGACGTTGAAGACAATACAATCTGCGCAGATATAGCTGCGTGCACGAATGGTATGAAATATTAAATAAAACCATAAAAGGTAAGAAGGTAAAACTGCCCCTGTAACAGGCCGTGGAGGCCCATAGGGTAGTGAGACGTCGAGGCTGCCACATTTTCTAGACAGTCAGCTCACAGATGGCGGTAAGGTTGTCAGCCTTACACGCCGGTCGCTTTTTAACCCCCTTCCACCAGGAAGAATCCTGGTACTCATTACTGTTGGAGGCTGAGTCGACCCCAGGGCCATAGTGCGGCTGGAGGGATTAGGTCAATTGGGAAATCTAATTACCCCATCGGGATTCGAACCCGCGATCTTGCAGCTTGTAGCATAGTGCCTCAACCAACTACTCTACTGGGTGCCCCTAAATAAAACCATGCTTAAAATTAAATAACAAATTATATGAAATATTTTACATGAACAAATATTTATGTCCTTTGGTTTGGTTTGCCTGTGTTCACAATCCCTCACTTTCCTGAATTTCTTATGAAAAATTATCTCTAGATTTAAACGATTTCAATTTACACTCTGTTTCTCTGGAAGGCATCTACCACGTAAATCGATAAGTTATTGTGCTGTTAAAAATACTGTACGGAACAGAACTCTTAGTTTAAATCGCACAAAACATGCAGACGCTTGACTCCATTCGAGTTAACATTGGTCCACTTCTCAGCGAATTTCAGTTCCTGGATGCTATCTATATTTGAAGTACGTGAGCCCGAAGTCCACCAGGTAGATGAAGCCGTTTAATAAGGCCATGACCCCGGAACCAAGCACTTCTCCAGTTGTGTTGGGGTTCCTGTCCCAGGACTCTATCATTAATGCGCCCGACGTGATGAACATGACAGCTCCCGGCAGTGTGATCACCAGGACCTGAACACAAAGAACACAACTGCAACAACAGAACATGGAAGTCTCTATGAGATTTGAGTTTCTCCGGAGATAGGAACTAGCTCTTTTGATTGGGCCCAACTGAGTAGGTTTTACCTGAAGACGGAGACAGAATCCATTCTCCGAAACATTGTCTTTTGAAAAATAAACATGACGGTTTTTAGATAAGGACAAGACGATGAACAATATCCAAAAACATAATATTTGTTCGAAAAATGACATTTTTTTGTGGGAGGACATGAAATGAGAGTGGTCAAACCAGGAACCGCACAGAAATCTGCACTTAACTGAAAAGTTTCTCCATTTTGTTGTAGAATGTTATGGAAATAGCTCGACCCTTTGCCACGTGTTCCTCTGAGCAAACCATGGATACGCTGATGTACACATGCCTGTGTTATTAATGGACGAACAAATAGCCGGTTCTTACCAGAGTTCGGTCTAGGGGAATATCCAATGCAATTCCCAAGATGATAACAATTGAGAGCATTATGTAGCCCACAAGAGTCCCGTTCACTACGGCAACTTTGCTTGGTGTCATGGCCACGTTCCAATTATCTGCCACCAAACCAATACAGACTGCTGTCACCGTCTGGAGGAAACAGAATTGTATCGCACTAGCAACAAGAACATGTTAAGGTTATGAGCACCATTGTTACATATAGGACATACAGCCTCGAGAGAGAAATGCCTCTGTATGTATATACATGTCTTTTGGCCCAGAAAGAAATAAAAAAATAAAATATACCTAATCTCAAGAAATACAAAATCTGTGGAGAGTTAGCAGCTTTCATTCTGAGATGTAACTTGTCAGAATTGTGGAAGTGTGAATTGAGCAGTGCTGCTATCTATAGGCTCGTTATAAACTTTTTCAGAAGAATATGGACGTTGCGATAACGATTCACCCACGGTTCACCAGCTATCGTTCATTGCTACCAACTTTTGTTCCTATTTGTAACTACTACTAACTCTTGACTGCTAACATAACGACAAAATAACAAGCTTTAGCTTGTAATGTGTACGGATTGAGGATGAAGTAGATTTATCCAGCGTACATGACGACTGGCTCCTAGCGTCTAGCGTCTAGAAGTAAACATAGAGAAAACTAAGTATCATAGCTCAAGCGGTTAGTCGCTGGCTTCCCACCGCGGCGGCCCGGGTTCGATCCCGGGCCTGGTCAAGTGGGATTTGTGGTGGACAAAGTGGCGCTGGGGCAGGTTTTCTCCGAGTACTTCGGTTTCCCCTGCC
>NW_019721032.1:23660-68777 GCF_002891405.2 Cryptotermes secundus | reverse complement strand
AGCGACTTAGTCCCGCCCCACTAGCAATAAAAACAATAAGTAGGTACTGATATATTCTCCAAGTATAATTAGAATGATCAAGTCAAGGAGGATTAGATGGGCAGGGCATTTAGCACGAATGGAGAGAAGAGGAATGCATATGGGATATTAGTGGGAAAGCCAGAAGGAAAGAGAACACTAGTAAGACCTAGACGTAAGTGGAAAATAATATCAAGATGGATCTTAGATTGGGTAGTGATGTATGGACAGGATTGATCTGGCTCAGGATATGGGGCAGCGGAGGGCTCTTGGGAACACGGTAATGAGCTTTGTGTTTCCATAAAATTTTGGAAAATTCTTGAGTAAATNCTAGCAATAAAAACAATAAGTAGGTACTGATATATTCTCCAAGTATAATTAGAATGATCAAGTCAAGGAGGATTAGATGGGCAGGGCATTTAGCACGAATGGAGAGAAGAGGAATACATGTGGGATATTAGTGGGAAAGCCAGAAGGAAAGAGAACACTAGGAAGACCTAGACGTAAGTGGAAAATAATATCAAGATGGATCTTAGATTGGGTAGTGATGTATGGACAGGATTGATCTGGCTCAGGATATGGGGCAGCGGAGGGCTCTTGGGAACACGGTAATGAGCTTTGTGTTTCCATAAAATTTTGGAAAATTCTTGAGTAAATGAGCGACTGACGGCTTCTCAAGAAGGGCTCAGCTCCGTGAAGTTTAATTAGTTACCGCATATATAAACATACATACTTGGGCCTATATAAGATCTATCACATTTGCTTTGAACATCATTCGAATGACACGTGACACGCATTTTAAAAAAACACAGGGAGGCTAACAATAAGTGTCTCTTTTCGGTCACGTGGAATATAAAATTCTTTCCACTGTACAAACACAAACGGGAACAGGAAGTTTCCGCACAACGGAGATTGTCAAAATGGTCTGATTTTCAGCACAGCTCATGCATCACAAGAATATTAGCTAATACTCACTTACCAGTTCTAGTATCTTCAGCCAAAAGGTCGACATTTTGAAGAGGTCTCCTATAGTAACCATCTTGGCAACTTATTTCGTTTTTCCTGCAGTATCATCCTAAATTAACAGAAAACGTATTGGTTACAAAAATAACACTTGTATCTGCCGTTCTTACAATTTCATCATATTCAATAATTCGTCAGATAATTGTAAATCTGGTTAAAAATAACAGGTTACAGGAAGTGAGTATTGAAATAATGAGGGAGACCGGGGCTGATTGTCACATTTTTTTTTAGTTTACATTTCTAGATGTCATCAGCTGTCGATGCGAGCAGTAAGATGTAGTGCTGCATCTCCTTGCTTCACGCTTCAGATGCCATTCATGTAATACATATGGAGGAGGAAACAAAATTAATCTTCCTCGTTCAATTCTCCTTCTCAAAAACATTTTTCTTTCAAGTCCTTTCCCCTAATTATTCAGCTCCATCCTTTTACGGTTCACCAACTCCCAATGGCTCGCTGACCTCCACTCCCTTTCCTGTATCTTTACCGTCTTTTTTTCCCGATGTTACTCTTCTACCCTATAGATGGAAGTAGCATATGCCTCCGAAACTTTGGTACCTTTCTATTAGATTACACGGGGCCACACGTCAGAAAGCAGCAATCTTAATATTCGTTGCCGTAAGAAACTCAACACTCACGAAATCAAAATCGTCTCATTTGGAGAGGGAGGGGGGGCTTCCTTCGTACCTTGAAGAAGCGAATGTGGCAAGAAAATGGCGGGAGAAACTTCACAAAGAAAGCGTTAGTATTCTCGAGACCAGCAGCTGCATACACAGAATGGCGTTTCGTTTACACACGGTAAGTACTTTGCAGAATAATGCGTATGATGAACTTGATCTCTCACATAAAGAAAAGGACGTAAACAGAAGGAGCCCTGGAACAGGGTGCTGAGGAGAATATTTGGGCACAAGAGAGAGAGGAAAGAACAAGGGGATATTGAAAGCTGCATCGTGAGTAACTTCATAATACTGAGGCGTATAGACCTGTTGCTAAGCGGTGACTCTGTAAACAGCGGCCGTTGCTAGGTAACACCTGCAGCATACACAGAAGCAGCAATAGAACAACGGTGTTATGCAACCCATTTCTAAGCAACAGAGGGTGTCCTGGAACAGGGTGCTGAGGAGAATATTTCGACCGAAGAGAGATGAAGTGACAGGAGGCTGGGGAACACTGCATAATGAGGAGCTTCATAACTTGTACTCTTCTCCAATTTAATTAGAATGACCAAGTCAAGGAGGATAAGGTGGGCAGAGCATGTAGCACGAATGGGGGAGACGAGGAATGCATATGGGATATTGGCGGGAAAGCCAGAAGGAAAGAGACCACTGGGAAGACCAAGGCGTAGGTGGGTGTACAACGTAGGGAAGAGAAAATTGTTGTTTCCACCGGGACTGGAACTCCGACCCCTCGGTAGTCCAACCCGTAGCCAGTCGCTATACCGACTACGCTGACCCGGCTCCTTACAACCACAACCATTTCATTTACGCAAATAAACTTACCAGACACACAGGAGGCAGCCCAGATGTACTTCCCAGACTGACCACGTAGCCTCACAGATAAGTTTAAAATAGCAAACAAGTGTACTGGCGTCTCTTATCACTCACTCGCGAAATACTGGTATCTCCTGGGATTGGGCGATGTACCTGAATCCACGCTTCTCTCTTTGTGTTCAGAAGACGACAGGTTCGAGTCTGGGCTGTTCCGACCGAGGCTCTTCGTGTCTTCCTCAGTATCTCAAGGCAAAAGTTGGTACAGCAACTCATATCAGCCACACCCTCTACAATTCATTCTGTCATAAGTGGTGAAGATCCCCTTTCAAGTAACTTCGCGAGTTTTAATACGGGTTTTATGATGGTCCTTCTGTCATCTTCTGACTCGGCCCCCATTGAGCTCTGTCATGATCTGCTGAAGTACCGTTGCGACCTCTGGGAACATGTTCAGGGACGAACTGTTTGCATTGGAAGTCTGAACTGACTCGGTACTTGTTGGTTGTGCCTGAAGAGAGGGGGGACACTCATTTCTCAGAGTCAGAGTCACTTTACTACTGGCGGTTTACCGCAAATCAGCTCATCTTGGCGTCAAGACCCTTGAGACACACGGCCAGAGATTTTTTCCCCTAACTGAACCCTTGCGGTGACAGTACTTATGTAACATCCTCTCTGACGAGAAGATCGGTTTGCCTCTTATGAATACGCTTGGCCTTTCTTCAAGTGTACGTATCGCACATATAGCATCTTACTAAAAATTCTTCCTTTTGCACTATATACACGTTCTCTGTCAGTCCAGGCTCTGCAAAGCAGATCATGCATAACTTACGTATCGTATGCTACAACGGTAGTTTTGTCACTGGAACAGTCGCTAGCTTGACCACCGCCAAGTTTAAGCCTCTTATATTCTCTGTGTCTGGCTTCGCTTTGGCCTATGCTGGGAACATGTACATTCTCATTGTTTTGTATGACTTATACTTGTCGCCTGCACAATTTTGTTATACATACAGATGGATGAAAGCCGTGTGCAAATCGCGGACAGGTGTGAACTTTGGAAAATTTGCAATGGCGGGGAAAACCTTGTTTTGCAGGCGCTGCAATTTTAGGAGGCAGGCGTCTGCCGCTAATTCCCACGCAGACCAAGCATAAGTCATTACTGATCTGAGCCGTGCCTTATGGAGGGTTAGTTTAGTGTTGACACTTAAACACTCACTTTTGAATCGGGAGTTGATTCTAACAAATGTTCTGAAGGCCTTGGCTTCAATCATTTCTGTGTGCAGTCTCCATGTAATCCT
The DNA here is from genome assembly GCF_002891405.2 of Cryptotermes secundus. Lineage (NCBI taxonomy): Eukaryota > Metazoa > Arthropoda > Insecta > Blattodea > Kalotermitidae > Cryptotermes > Cryptotermes secundus. Next base: position 64,956 of record NW_019721032.1, on the reverse strand, counting down.
CTCATCGAAGATAACACCCAGATATTTTGCATTATTGACAAAGGGGATAGTCCCCTCATTCAAGGTAAGGTGAACCTCAGTTGAGCCTGTCTCACTATGGCTCTCTACACGAATAGGAGAGAGAACGCCGCCTCCAACAGCTTTTCTATTGTTGGGCCCCTGTGAGTCGAAGTGGAAACATGTTCAGAGAACCTTTCCCTAGCAACGGCCGTCTTTTCTTGTTCTTCTATGCCGGCTTTCATCAGGCATGACAGCGTATATAGGCGTGAGGGCTGTGTTAAATGAAACCTCGTTAAAATATCCAACTTGTGTAACATTTCTCGGAATATTAACATGTCTTATCTACACTAGGGCTTACATAAAAACACCTGATAAGATTCTGGCGTTTGAATGTTATCTAGTAAAGGTAAAAATAGACCCCACGGAAAGTCAGACGGCTGTACAGTACGAAAACAGGAAGACGGACAGCGATGGAAAAGCGTTTGGTGTACTGTTCCTTGTGTAATTATTCAACCGATATTTTTGGTAGCATATTCTACGACTCTGTCAATATCTAGGTTACAGAGCGCCGAATGGTAGGATGAGTAATGAATTGGAAAGGATTTATAAGGAAGCGGCCGTAGGTTTATCAAGATAATCTCCTGGAATTTTCCTGGAGGGATTTTAGAAAACCACAAAAAAAAAACAGCAATCAGGCTGAACAGTGTCACGGCCGAGATTTGAACCGAGCTCTTCCAAATAAAAACACGGGTCCTTGTCCGCTATATTAATTTGCTCCGTGAAATTCTGTCTGGAGCTTGAAGTTTCGTAATAGCCGTCACGGACGCGTGATGCAGAATTATTCCGTCTAGTCGCATCAGCACACGCATGTCCTAGCCATCACGTCATATCCGGCTCTTCAGCCAAACTCGCACCTGGGGTCTCTCGTTCTCTTGCAGCCTGAGAATGGGACCGGAACTTCCGGAAACCATTATTGCTTCCGTCACGTCTTGACATGGTTCATTTTGTAAGACCGACTGACTAACTAATTCCATGGAGCTGGATCCTTTCTGAGAAGCCATCAGTTGTCCAGCCGTTCAAATAAATTAGCAGCTTTTTATGGAATCCGAAGGTTCATTTCCGTATTCACAAGAGCCCATCACTACTCTCTATCCTGAGCCAGATCAACCCATTCCATGCCATCATCCTATTTCTTTGAAATTCATTTTTCTCTCATCTATTTTTAGATCTTCCTACTGACCTCTTTCCTTCACGTTTTCGTAACAAAACTTGTATGCACACCTCTACTCTCCCATGCATGTTATACGCCCTGCCCATCTCATTCTCCTTGGTTTCGTCATTCTACGAGTAATAACTTTTTGCTAGTATCGATGAGACTTCTATGGCTCCTGTTTCTCTGTGTAACTTGCATGTGCAAATCATCACATTTTGTCGGTAAAATAAGACAAGTTAAAAGCATGTTTAATGAAGCTTACTGTTAAGTGAAGAAGCCGCGAAAGCTCGGTCCATGCGACTCGAGCTGCTTGTTGGGCGGTCAGAACTCTTGTGTTCGATTCCGGGCAGGGACAAGAGACTTCCCTGAGACTGGCTCTTGGGTTGACGGGATTCCTTCTTTGGGTCTAAGGTACTGGGGCGTGAAGCTGATCTTTCATCTCCACGTAGTGCCGAGATCGGGAATGCTTGGAGCTATACCTCCGTTCTTAGAAACATCTTACCGACTTGGTGCCGAATTAAGCACAGGGACAACTTTACATATTCTACCGTTAAGTCATATCTTATTCCTTGTTATTATCACTTACAGTGTTCAATAAAAGTGAACATTGCAGACCAGTTAGTACTTTTGTTTTCGCAGGACATTCTAGTGAAAATATTTGCAATAACAATTTAATTTTCTGGGTTATAACACCTCGTTTCTCTTTACTTGAATTACTTGTATGAGCGTGTATATGTGTGTATGGGGGGCAACGGAGTACAGTCTCACACATATTAAACTTCAGCGCAGAATCCCGACGCATTACTCTTGGAGAAAGGACATAAGGTACCACTGGCATACGAAGCTGATTACGCCCTGGACATGACTGCAAAAATGCCTTCACCGAGAGTCGAACCTCAGTAGACCAACATGTAATCCTCTCACTTTACTGACAGAGATATCTGTCCCGCAAACACAAGTAGGAATGACAGCTAAAGAAAATTCTGAAATTGGAATATTCTAGAATGTGACACCGTGTAGTCTTGTAGATGATTATCAACATTTAAGAGGGACATATAGCCTCTATATTCTTAAAATGAAGGCAGCGTGTTCTTCCGAAATTTTGGTAACTATCTACCAGACTACACGGTATTACATCCCGCGCCCTTGAGAAACGTTGGCTACCATTTGCCAGACTTAACGGCCATAAGTGACTCAGATCTAGCGTGGTAGATTATTCTTAAAACTGTTAGATTCAAGACATGTTACAAATCAATAAATTAATGTCCCAGTTTGCCAGTAAGTAGAATTCGTCGCATACTTAATCTCACGGGAACCAGATCTTTTGAGCCCATGTAAGTTCTATCCACACCTGTGCAGGACACTGTGTCTCACAAAAAGAGATCCTTAAACTTCGTGGTCTCTTGAACGCTGTCCTGAGTGGCAAGATAAAACTACCTTCACATCCAGTTCTAAAGCTCTTGGCCTGAAATTTCCCAAACTACAACCTATTGACCCGGTCCGTGGATCAGTGCATGCGCTCTCTCGTGTACCTCTTCTGGGCATTGTCTTCACCTGGTCCATCACCACCTTCAAGCAATGTTTCGCAAGGCACCTCCACTGTGGGCTCATCGGTAGTCGTAATTGCCGACAAATGTTAGCCATATCTGAAGTACGCAAGCGCCGAATCGACGAGGTAGACGATGCCGTTGGAGAAGGCTATGATGCCAGAGACAAGCACGCGGTAAGACACTCCTGAGACTGTGGCCCAAGACTGGATCATTATGGCTCCGGAAGCGAAGAAGAGGAATGCTGCAGGCAGGCTGATCATCATTATCTGGACACAAGGAACGTTTGTTATTCACGTAAGAGACTGGAATATGAAACCCATATACAGTGCTCAATAATAAATCGGCATACTTTCCACACACGGACGGTGTGAAGGTGAAGCAACCAATTTGTCTCTCACCTGTTGTCAAGCACTTCTGTAGGTGGACCTAATTGTTATCATTATTCTCACATTACGCACTTGTTTACTCATGGAGCTGAGCCCTTCTGGAGGAGCTGCCAATTCTGCAGCTACTCAATAATTTCTCAGCATTTTATGGAACCCGAAGGTTCATCACCGTGTTCACAAGAGCCCTCCACTGGTCCCTATCCTGAGCCAGATAAATCCAATACATACTATCCCATCCTATCTCTCTAAAATCCATTTTAATATTGTCCACCAACCTACGCCTTGGTCTTCCCAGAGGTCTCTTTCCTTCTGGCTTTCCCATCAATATCCTATACGCATTCCTCGTCTCCCCCATTCGTTCTACATGCCCTATCCACCTCATCCTCCTTGACTTGATCATTCTAATTATACTTGGAGAAGAGTACAAGTTATGAAGCTCCTCATTATGCAGTTTTCTCCACCCTTATGTCACTTCATCTCTCTTCGGTCTAAATATTCTCCTCAACACCCTGTTCTCAAACACCCTCAGTCTGTGTTCCTCCCTTAATGTCAGAGACCACAGGCAAGAGGTACGCCACGCGGTACATGAGTGGTTGCGCGGACTACCAAAAGAATTTTTTTCTGAAGGAATTCATGCACTTTGTAAGCGCTGGAGGACTTGCATTGAGCGTGGGGAGATTATGTTGAAAAGTGATACAACTTTGTACCACCTGTGCACAATAAATAATATTCAAAATAATATTTAAAGTTTTCATTTGACTCGCCTACGTACATCGTTGTAAATCCATAAATTTTGCGTTCTCGCCTTTAAACTGTTACCCGATTTTATTACTACTGCTACTACTATCAGCTTCCAAATTATAACTTTAATTTTTGTTGTTATTACTATGTGTTATCGCCATCTTACTCAGATGTTATGAATTGCCTTGTTTTGTTCTTTGTGTATGTTTCCTTCTCTCACTCGTGCTAAGTTTGTAATTGGCCCTTGAGCTGTTGAGTTAGCACTCAAATAAATAACAATTTAATTGAAGTAGTAGTAGTAGTAGTAGTAGTAGTAGTAGTGCGTGTGAGATTTAACATATTCACTTCATAAATACTAATATTGCAGCAGTGTATGCTGTGACGCCATTTTGTTGCGAGTTATTTTAGAGCTCTGCCAGTAGCTAGGTTAAGTATATGTCGTCAGATGGCAGTATGATGTATGAAAGATGAATAGAGAAGAATTTGGAAGGAAACAGTCATGGCCTAGCGGAAGTAATTTTCATGTAGAGAACTCTAGCAAACCCATTAAAAATCTCGGGATAGCCGGTTCCCTTGACAATACTCGAACCGGTCTCCTTCCGAAAACGAGTCTAGAGAGGTGACGCTGTGTAGTCTGGTAGGCACTAATATGTCTAAGGAAGCTTCTGCCTCCAAACCCAGAGTAGGCACAAAAATAAACAAATAGAAACAAAGAAAACACAAGTCAACAGAGTGAGAGAGAGACTCTCTTGTTATCCCTTCAGGGGAGGATTCGTAGCGACGGTGCGGACTGCTTACAACGTGTGCATATGTAGCAGTACTGAAACTAAAGAGAGAAATCTTGGACAAGTGAATGATAATTCTTCGTTAATAATGTTTATATTTGTGTATGTTTTTAACTTCCATTGTTAAGTTCGCCCATATAGAGTCAGAGAGCCATATCAGCTGCAACAAATGCAACCAATAACAAAAAAGACAAGAGAGAGGAAGAGAGGGGAAACAGGCATATAATACGTAATCACTTACCAGCGTCCGATGCAAACCGTTGTCGATAACGTTTGCACAAATGGTAACGACAGAGACCATAATGAATCCAATGACTGTTCCGTACACGAGTGCCAACTTATGGTTGTCAGTAGCGATTCCACCCAGTCCTGCCAACAGCCCTACGCTGACAACCGATATAACCTACAATATTTAAAATAAACAGATTTGAAAAGAATACTAAAGTTTCCCCCGTTCTTAATTAAGCACTACGACAGGAATACATATAGGGAGTGGAGGTGTAGCTCCACGCCTTCTCAACCTCTGATCTAGATGGAGATGAATAAACAGTTAACAAAAATCACAAACAGATGGACATTCATCGTAAACAATCATGAGAGTACCGTGGGACTCGCGATCATGTTTTACTGTCTCAGACTCGGGGCTTCCCTTCCGTGACCTACGACTCGTAGTTCTACGGTGGAGGTATTCGACCCCGCCTCCACACGGTGTTGAAAACCAGCACCAACACAAGATAGGATATACAAACCAAGCATAGCATAAACCATCTGCAAGAGTTAAGATAAATATTAAAAACATCAAAAAAAGTTCACACACACACGAGGCCTAGCACCTATGCGCATGCTCTATTTAACGGCTATTGCTGTTACAATCAGAGTACTATCAGAAAAGAATTCATCACTCAGGAGAAAAATTCCCTGTGTGGTACCGACATATATGAAGTTCTAGGTAGTACGTTTCTTCCCCCCGAAACGTCGGTGTTTACAGGAGCGGTGGTCAGGAGGCTACAGTGAAGGTCGTAAATCTCATTTTATAAATGGACACTTGATGACAGGCAGTGCAATGGTTTAACGTGATTCATACACCTGAGGATGGCAGAATGATGCCGAAACATGTAGTGTGAAGTGACAAGTGAAATTGTATGCACTAAAAGACGGTCAATATATACACACTCTGGTCGTAAATCTCGTATTCATAAATTTTGATTGCAGCCCATTGTGAAGTGGGAATATAGGTTGACTTGTAAAGTTCAAAACTTCGCCATTTTAGAGCGTTATTCATAGGCCCTTTTCCTAAGTTTGCTTGCTGCCTTCCATTAGCGATGATACTGCAGGATTCATGTTCGCCCGTCTCAGCTTCCTTGAGAAGTGATGATGAAGGTGCAAGAAGGGACAGCATTTGAAATAATTTTGTAGAGAATAAATTGGAATTCACTTAAAATTTTGTTAATAAATTTAGCGATGAATATTTAAAGAAATAAACTGAACAAGGGCATCAAGTGGGACATTAGAGTTAAATGTTTAGATGATAGACTTATGGGGTGATCCAAAGCAAAATAATTTTGACAGGGTACTGGAATGCATAAAAAAAAGAGGAAAAATGTGCCAAAAATTCGAAAAGGAAATATGGTGGGAAGAATGAAGAAATTGGAGAAGTTTCGTCTATCGACAGGTACGAAACGGAAATGATGATAGAAAAATAAGATAAATTTATGGACCGAAGCAAAATTGGCTTATGTAAATGTAGACCTCCTATATCAATTTTAATCAAAAAAACGCTACCTGACTTAGGAGTTCAAATTTGTGACATACAGACGTGAACTTCCAGTCACGTGTTCATTTTATGCGCCTGGTGAAGATGCTACACGCCACTCCTTAAAGATCAAATATCTTGACCTGATAATGTTGAGCTGACGGAAGAACAATGAATTCTCTTTTACTTACCAGTTCCATCAACTTGATCAGAAACGATGCTGACTTGAAGAGTCCGGCAACTCTACCCATCTTGACGAAATAACTCCTCCTAAAGGAACACATGTCATAAATATATAGCAACTTCATTGCGCAGGCAGGGGCAAAGGCCAAGCACGTGACAACTTTGGAATTAAAAAAAAAAACTTGCAAATAGAATTAAATATACCGAATGCTAATACCAAAATGAAAAGTATTCTAAAATAATCACATCTTTTTAGTACCCTAGGGAGATCAGTAAAAACAAGAAGTTCTGGGAAGAACTAATCGCCTTTGATATGACACGGACCGCACAGAAAACGACACTTCAGCAACTTTCCTTTACCGCGGGAACATGTTTACCGAGTTACTACCTAACAGCGATAGGGGGATACACAGAAAGACACACAGACTCTCCTTTGATAAGACACGGACCGGATAGAAATGACGCGTCCAACAGTTCTTCTATTGTTGCGTGTATTTGTTGCCGCGGAAACGTGTTTACCGAACTCTTGCCTAGCATCGAAATGAGGCATACACATACAGACACAAAGACTAATGGCAGACAAGCAGACTGATGGCAGGGATTTATAAAGTACGCCGTTGAGATGGGCTCAGGTGCCATGTTATACATACCAAGTTTCATAAAGATTGTTTCAGCAACTCAAAACTTGATGAGGGGGGGGTTGAGATTTACGGACACAGAGACATAAGTCTACTTTATGAAATTAGGTTAAAAATTGTCTGAAACGCAATCAAATACAACGGTTTCTCCGATCACCCTTGAAAATTTTCTGGCCGTGTCCGTGGACAGACCCACAAATTTCGAATTTCAAATTTGTCATGAAATTAGGCGCGTGTTCCACAGTTAGTTTTGACTGATAACTCCACAACGAAGCCATCTATGGAAAACTGCTAATACCAACTGTGGAACACGTACCTAATTTCTTGTCACGACATAGAGGGTGTCAAGAAATTGGGTATGCTGAAGCTCCTGTTTGCAAATAAATTGTTCTTTTAGTAGACTAAGCAGTAATGGCCAATGCATTGGATGCATTGAGCGGTTTGTAGCCCTCACATCAATACAAATTGCAGTTACCTTGAGTCACGTGGTAGGAGACAGTAACTTGTGTGTCAAGATCGCAACCGTGTAAATCCTCAAGCCTTGAAAACAAATCGTTGGATTATTCAGTTTTTCGAGTCCGAGGTTCTAACGGCGGATGAAGGGTACTGTCTTCTGGCATGTGCCGCAGTGTAGCCTGGTAGAGGCTTGCCGAAATTTCGGAGTAAACCAATGCCTCCACCTTTGGGGTCTAGAGGCAGAGCAAGTAAGCAACCACAAGAATCATGCTCCCCAGTTCCCAGTTGTGGTCACCACAACTACCAGACTACACGTGGTCACAAACAAGAATCGTCGTGAATTTCTTCTTGTTAACGGTTATTAGCCCAGCTTTTGATGGGCACGATAAATGCGCTAGTAACCGTAATCAAGAGAGAATTCAAAATTCTTGCATGTGACAAGTTGTGAAAATTGGAGAGGGTATTGCTTGGCTCGCTGTTCAACAGTGAAGATGGAGGCATTACGTTTCTGCGAAACGGTAGAGTAAACATCTTCCGGATGACATGGAGTCACACGCTATAATACAGTCCTCTTCAGAGAAAATATGTTCACAAATACTCACTTGTTGTGACAGACCGAGCGCTTACACCTCCTGTTTACCAGTGGCCTCGTGACAAGATAACCTCACGCCGTTTCTTATCACCCCCACATTTGGCATTTGGGGCTCGCTTGCCTTGGGTGCCGTTGTATTGTACTGGGCCAGTTCACATTACACAGTCTCAGCCGGGGAACTTTCCAGGAAGTTCCTCAGCGCTTACTTACTTACTTACTCATGGAACTGAGCCTTTCTGGAGGAGCTGCCAATTCTGCAGCTACTCAAGAATTTCCCAGCATTTTATGGAACCCGAAGGTTCATTACCGTGTTCACAAGAGCCCTCCACTGGTCCCTATCCTGAGCCAGATCTATCCAATTCATGCCATCCCATCCTGTCTCTCTAAGATTCATTCTAATATTGTCCACACACCTACGTTTTGGTCTTCCAAGTTGTCTCTTTCCTTCTGGTTTCCCCACCAATATCCTATACGCATTCCTCGTCTCCCCCATTCGTGCTACATGCCCTGGCCACCTCATCCTCCTTGACTTTCCAGACGAGCGCTAACTTGAAACAAGCCTAAACAGTTCCCTGCCCATCCCATTCTTCAGCTCGCGGAGCCAATCGTATCTCGATGCTCGCAGTACCGTCCAATGGTACAACTGAATAGAGAAGGACTTGGAAGGAGACGGTTCTGACCTACTCGAAGTACTGTGCCGACACATGTCTGGAGGGACTGAAGAAAACCACTGTCATGACAGCTGACGTCTTGGCTAAGACTGGAGCCAATAACTAACTCCATGGAGTTGAGCCCTTCGTGAGAAGTCGCCAGTTGCGTAGTTACTCAAGAATTTCTCAATATTTTGTGGAACCCGAAGGTTCATTGCCGCGTTCACAAGAGCCCTCCACTGGTCCCTATCCAGCTCATACCGCCCCTTTCCTACCAAAGAATCCTTCCAAATCCGAGGCCCTTTTGTGACATTTCGGAACTAAATTATTTGTTATGGTAACGAGATTTTAGCTCCACGTCAAATCCCCCCAACTGGAGGACCACCTCTTGTCGGCTATTCTCTGTTGTTTTTATCGATATATTCTCAGCTAAGCTCCATATCTGGAGGCAGTCTCCACCATCCGCAACCCCAGGACCCGCCGTGCCGTGGGGACAAGTGTAGTTAGGCGGGAAGTTCGNCCCCCCCCCCCGATCAATTTGGGCCCGTCATTACGTGTGGCGCAGTCTAGAAAAATCGCTATACTTAGCGATATTTCCAGTAGCTCTAACTACACAGCGTAGAATGTTAGGATGGTTAGAGATTGAGCGATTGGCAAGGACCCGGGTGCAGACGATTTAATTTCAAGTACTGTCGTGGCATTGACCGCCTCTGTGGTCAAAGTGGTCACAGTTTCTGGCTACAAATCCAGAAGTCCCGGGTTCGATTCCCGGCATTACCAGATTTTCTCAGAAGTAGTGGGTCTGGAACGGGGTCCGCTTAGCCTCGTGGGGATAATTGAGGATTTATTTCAAGGAAATAGCGGCTCCGGTCTAGAAAACCAAAATTACCAGCCGTGGGGATTCGTTGCTCTGACCACGCGACACCCTCTATCCGCAAAAGTTGGCACTAACTTCTCCGACAAGTGGCAGTCGCTCGGCCGGTATAGTTCGCGTGTGGACTACAAGCAACGGAGTTTTTTTGTTTTGTCGTAGCATTTCTCTGGAAGGCCTAAGGGCAAAAGGTCGGGAAACTTCAGTCATTATGGTCGGCCTCTGCACCGAAAGGAAAGGATGAAAATACCAATCGCAGGGGAAGAAAATGGTGAATTTAGTAAAAAAAAAACCGAAACGAAATTGACGTTCGTATTTGAAACATAGAGAAAAAAACAACAGGGTTTGCTGTATTTGAAAGTATTTCTTCGAGTGAATATGCTTAATAGGTTATAACTATTAACATCCAATACGTCATATAAAACCAGTTTTTTCACGAAGGGGTGTGATAAAGTGACGTTTAAAATAAGTTTAAGGACATTTCGTGCCTCGAACAGAAGTTCCAAACTTTTTTATATTTATTAAGTTCGTAGTCGTGTTCCTAAGTGAAACATAAATATTTGTTGCAGTGATATTTTGGCTTAAATATATCAATAAGAAAAATATCTGTAAAGAAATACATCATAAACCATGAACCGTTAGCGATTAATCTTGTCATATCTGCTACTGCGCATGACCCAATAAGACAGTGATTCGCTATATAAGAAGAGCGGCTAGGTTCCCGTTACTATACTTGTTCAGTTACGGCTTGTTTGTTTATAGTTTTCAGAATTGCAAAATAAAATTAGCATATTACGGCATGCAGTATCTCTTACTTTTATTTGTCATTTTGACAACTGCGAAAGTACAGGGTGTTTCAGAAATCGATAGTTGTTATTCTACTGAAGATATCACAGTACCATACACAATCTGGATTGGCACGAATATACAGGAGAGCCACACCACTCATGTTACTGTAAAGCGATTCACACCGTTCTATGGTGTGATGGAAGCTGCAGGAGAAAATGATCCAGGGAATTTTGGGTAAGTTGACAAAATTCTAGAGCAGTCAGCCCGATCAAGTCAAGGAGAATGAGGTGTTCAGGGCATGTAGCACGAATGGGGTAGAAGAGGAATGCATATAGGATATTGATGGGAACGCCACTGGGAAGACCAAGATGTTGGTGGTGGACAATATTAAAATGGATCTTAGATAGGATGGGATGGTATGGATTCGATTGATGTGGCTCAGGATAGGGACCAGTGGAGGGCTCTTGTGAACACGGTAATGAACTTTTGGGTTTCCATAGAATCTTGAGGAATTCTTGAGTAGCTGCAGAATTGGCGGCTTCTCAAGAAGGGCTCAGCTCCATGAGTAAGTAAGTAAGTTTTCTACTGCTCTGGTTATGTAACACAACAGAATTTGGTGCTGTGATTGTGAGTGATGAATTCATTTGGTGCTCCACCCCACCTAGTAAACACCCTGTTGTTATGATTCTGACGGTTCTTCAACCTAGTCGTATCAGCCACCGCACCTCATCCTGAGCCAGTTAATGCAGATTACAAGCCGATAGGTCGTGGGTTATGTTCCTGATGAGACCATTGGATGTTTCAAATGACCTAATCCTTCCAGCCGCACTATGGTCCTGCGGTCGACCCAGCCTCTAACAGAAATGAGTACCAGGAATCTTCCTGGGGCTTAAGTGCGGCCGGAGTGTAAGGCTGACAACCTCACCCTCATCTGTGAGCCGATTGTCTAGAAAATGTGGGAGCCTCGACGTCTCACAACCCTATGGGTCTCGACGAGCTGTTACAGAGATAGCTTTACCTTTTTAGTGTGCGGCAGAATAATAGTCACCAGGAGATTCAACAGAAACATACAGAAGCAGCAATAAGTGTCGGGAAGTGCAACCGGAAGGAGGAAGATATCTGAGAACTGGCTTTGACATTGTCACGGTGATCACTGTGACGAGTTCAGTCTTCTGAGTTGTAACGCCGTGTAGTCCACTAACGTTTCGGAAGAACACACCGCCCTCTTCAGCGTTAAAGAGTAAGGCGGACAAGAAACCACCAAGAATCCGGCGGCAAGCAGAGCTTTTTATTAAATCCTGAAAATGGAGGCAACATATTCCTTCGAAACGTCGGTGTACCACGCTGCTTTGTAGCTCAGAAAATTGTACTCTTCAGATATTGGAAAGTGAATAATGATTTCATGTGAGTACGGCGTAAGCTTTTCACCTTTTCTTGATTAAATGCCCACCGCTCTAGAGGATTAAATTTGTGCCCATGTTACTAAAAATGCTATAAATTATACAATTTTTGTGGTGAACGAACGAAATTAACGTTGCTTTTATCTAGAAAGAATATAGAATCAGATATTGTAATTGGCAAATTTTAAAATCTTAAAAATTCTTACACTTATTCAATTTTTTTTGTTTTGTTTTAATTTCGAGCGTTTGCCTACAATTGTGCGTATACCTCCTGCATAATACGTTTCAGCAGTATAAATGTTGGCTCCTGACTTATCATTTAGGGGGAGAGGAAGTTTATATTTGTTTCTCCTGAATCATATTCTCAGATTACAGACGTTGCCGGTTCGTTGTAGCGCACTTAGTAAATTCTTGCGACGTTACGTCACAGCCTTCTGAAGTTCACATTGTGTACTCTGACCTGAGTCGTCTCTACGTACTTTAATGGCCTCAGTTCGTTTGGAAGAAGATGAAATTGAAAGTCAGTTGAGTGATACAGATTCAGACTGCGGTACAGATGATTTTGACAGTGGTTACGACGGAAGCTCCGAAAATGAAGTCTACAAAGAACCATTATCTTCGTCGACAATCTCGGGTTTTTAGCCCACATTCCTTATTTTGAAACAATTAAAGTAGCCGTATGGGATTACCATGTTTTCTGTGTGTCCGTGTGCCTCCCCTTACGAAATTTTGAATGCCTGAACTAAACTTTATGAATATTGGTATATACATTTCATGGCACATGAGCCCGTCTCAACAATCTCTCTGTCGTCTACTCGTATATGTGTATCCCTCCTACCGTTGCTAGGCAACGATACCGCGGCAACAAGTACACAACAGAAGAATTGCTGGAAACATCGTTTTCTGTGTTGTCCGTGTCGTATCAAAGGAAAGTAGACGATTAATTGTTCCCAGTACTTCTTGTTGGAAATGCAATTAACATCGAAGTTAGAAGGAAATATGACAAATGCATGAATACCAAAATTTAAAAGTATTTAAAGATTTGTTTTTATCCAGAATACTCTGCGGTGATCGGTAAAGGCAGTCTTCAACGGTTGAAACGTCAGTTTGCATGCAAAGTTTCTGCCTTACCGCCCCCCCCCGGGGGAATATTCCTGGCGACGCCTATGATTTAAACCCTGGTTGTGCTGACTCACACTTTCGTGCACTTTTCCTGTTTCAGGTTCGAGGCAACTTGTTCTCAATATGGCCACTACATTACGAGCATAGGAGGTCATTCAGAGGACAAATCGACCTCCATCTTCTGGTTATTCTTCGCGTTGGAAAGCCCTCCAAAACCACTGAACCCTCCATCTTCACAGTACCTCTCCCCAGCTGGTTTGTATATATTGCTGTAGATACCGTGCTGATTGAATCCAATTTGTGCCTGGGTTTCCTCTACAGTGAGTAAAGGCAGAGTGGTCCTGTGCTTAACTGCGCCATGAAGACACACCGTGGAGTGGATGAATACACAGAGTAAACTCTCACTAATCCTTTTGCGGTTAATCCTGATCGATATATGAAGAATGAAGTCTGTTTACAGTTGAGTAAAAAGGTAAAGAGAAACGTAAATCTATCCCTGTAACCGACCGTAGAGGCCCATATGGCTGCGAGTCGTCGAGGCTTCCACATTTTCTAGACAATCGGCTCACAGATGGCGGTAAGGTTGTCAGCCTTACGTGCTGGCCGCCCTTTACCCGCAGGAAGATTCCCGGTACTCATTTCTCTTAGAGGCTTTGTCGACCTCAGGGTCGTAGTGTGGCTGAAAGGATTAGATAAATTGAAAACTCCAATAACCTCATCGGGAATCGAACCCGCGATCTTCCGACTTGTAGCATAGTGCCTCAACCAACTACCCTACCGCGTACCCAGTTCACAATTGAGTACATACTTTGAAAGACACTTGGGGTTTAGGAGCAAGAGGACTTTCAGGCTGTGTTGAGGGCAGTTGGAGAGACTGAAACGAGGCAAAAAAATACCCAAGACTGTCCTGAGCTGGATGACTGAGACCCTGGGTTTCAGCTTCTAGCAGAGGAAGAAATTTCTGCAGTGATATTTTTTTATTTTCATCAGCACTATCTATGTTATTAATTTTTTCATTCGTTTGTTTCCTTTCGGGCACTTTTGCTTCATTAATCCAAAATAATCCGGAAGAGCCACCCCATTAATTCGATTAGCCAGGGTTTACTGTACACTTATTCTTGACCTTGGCACAAGTTGGAGGTGAGTGATCAGCTTCACACTTTGTAACCATGAACAATAGACAAACTCTAATGTTCCTTGTAACTACGCCACACGAAGACTTCTGTCGGTTCTCCTCTTGCTTCTCTCGCTGATCACTGATCTGATCTCCGCCCTGGTCTTCTCCCGTATCGATGTCTTCCTGTTGAATCTCCTCGAACATTTTCAAATGATCTGTTAGTTGTATTTTCGATTTCGCCCAGACTGCCAAACCAATTTTGTTCAAAATAATTATGTAGAAATATTTTGATTTTAACTTACTTTGGAGTCTTATAAATACAGTGTTACTTAAAGAGCTATATGATCTTATATGTACATTTTCTGAGCCTTTCAACAGATTAGGATACAACACAGGACATGCAGTACTTTTGTTATGTAAATATTAGATAATTGACATAAGTAAGGAGGTTGGTCTAGAAGTAAACACAGAGAAAACTAAGTACATGTTGCTGTCTCATCATTAAAATGCAGGCAAAATCATGACATAATGATAGGAATCAGATTTTTTGAAAATGTGGCACAGTTCAGATATTTGGGAATGACGAAACAAATCAAAACCTGATTCGGGAGGAAATTAAGAGGAGATCGAAACATTCAGTCCAAAAACATAAAAATTAGAATAAGCAGAACTATAATTTTGTCCGTGGTTCTGTATGGGTATGAAACTTGGTCTCTGACAAAGGGAATATAGACTGAGGATTTTTTAGAACAGGGTGTTGAGGAGAATATGTGGACCGAAGAGAGATGAAGTGACAGGAGGTTGGAGAAAACTGCATGATGAGGAGCTCCATAATGCGTACTCTTCTCCAAGTATAATTAGAACCATCAAGTCAAGGAGGGTGAGTTGAGTAGGGCATGCAGCACGAATTTGGCGAAGAGGAATTCAAGTAGGATATTGGTGGGAACGCGAGAAAGAAAGAGATCACTGGGAAGACCAAGGTGTAGGTGGGTGGACAATATTAAAATGGATGTTAGAGAGATAGGATGAGATGGTATGGTTTGTATGGGTCTGGCTCAGGATAAGGACCAGTGGATGGCTCTTGTGAACACAGTAATGAACCCTCGGGTTCCATAAAATGCTGCAAAATTCTTGAGTAGCTGCAAATTTAGCGGCTCCTTAAGAAGGACTCAGCTCCATAAGTAAGTAAGTAAGTGAGTAAGTTTCATTAAATTTAATTCAGTTTAAGGACCATCTTATCCAAGGGTTTGATTGAATATTTACATGTATCTTAGAAACCTCTAAGAGATTTTTATTTTGAAGATATTATACAAATTTTATCAAGCATAAATTTCTAGTCTAGTCATTCTTGTAGCAACTTCTATGTTTTATATGGGACAATGGATTAAAAGTCTTCAGTCTTTTCTTCTGTTGCATGATTTTTTTTTCCAGTTCCTTCTCAGCTCTTCCTTCTCTTTTTTATGTCCTGCAGTCCTTGTCAAACTCTCCTTTTTTATATGTTGTTATATAAGTATCTTCCCTATAAGTTCTGTTCTAATTTATTCTAATGTGTATTATCAAATCCTGTATTGAAGCTTATTCACAACAAATATAACTTCTCATTCTATCCCTTCCTATGTCATCCCACTATATTAGTATATAAGAAAATGTAATGCCCACTGCTTGGATTTTGCTTCTGTCTGACATTTTAAGGGTCCATAGATCAATGTTATATGCCATTATTTGTTTAAAATGTGCTTTATAGAAGAGTATATTTGTTTTGCATTGTAAGTGCACTCACTTTAATTAATTTGAAGGCTGACATTGCTTAAGGATTTAAGAACATTTCTGAGCAAATCTCACTGAGCGTTGACCTCACAGGTATATGTTTTGAATAAAATTTAAAATGATACTAAAATACAACATTAATATCTTGTGCAATATTTCCATAAAATTTATTGATTCTGATAGACATGAGTATTATAATAACTAGGCAACTGACTGGAATAAAATCCTTTCGAAGCCAATAGTCACTCAAATCATCAAGAAATTCTGCACCTTTTATAAAAACCATTAATGCTGTGTTACTTCAAGAGCTCACTGCTGAACTATCACTGAAATCATCAAGAAATTCTGCACCTTTTATAAAAACCATTAATGCTGTGTTACTTCAAGAGCTCACTGCTGAACTATCCTGACTAAGATAAATACAGTGTCCTCTCCACATCCTCACCTCTCCATTTCTTATAACTCTTTAGGGCATGCTGTCAGAACCATTGCCTGATTTATTGATATCAGCCTTTCATGAATTCCTGTCCCCTTCTTTTACACAACATTGCATACATATATCCAGGGAACAGACAGACATCATATGTAAACGAGATTCACCTTTCTAATATCACTCCAAGCGTGAATTTTCCAATTCTACCATTCTGAAGAAAATATTATTTATATTTCATGATGGGCTTGCAATTAAGTCAAGATAAATTCAAGATATTTAAATAATTATGTTCTTTCTTTTTTGCAGGAGTGGATGGCATTCATGTTGTTAATGATACGATACATTATTTATTCTGGCTGAGAAATATTACTGACTTCTTTGGTCAGTGACAGTAATGGCAGATGTATAACAGCAAAGTTTCTTCATGTAAACTTTCTCTGTATGACATTAAGCTGTTAATATTAGAGTACCAAACATGTAATTTGATTCCAATACAGTCAAATATATTATAATTTGATAGTTCATTTTTTAAAAGAATATTAGTTGGCATTTTCATGAAACTGAGTTAAATAAATTATGTACAGGCATGCACACACAGAATCTATGGAAAAATATTGTTATTCCAGTATTCCATTTTGATGTGTATGGTCTGTTTGTATAAGGCAATCATTTTGAAACATTTGTTTTACCTTACTTGGCTTTACTTATACATTTGTGAGATGACAGAGAGTTCAGTCCATGCACACAGCAATAGTTGTAGTGTAAGAATATTATTTCATAAATAGAGGTGATTTGGAGATGTGGATTTTAAATTTTTATTCCCTTGGAAATGAGCATGAATCAATAACACTGAATATGATTTATGAGCTATACAGTTATCAGAATTATGAATAGCAGTGAAGGCAGGCCTTCAAGCTACTGGAGAAGGTCTCTTTACAATTGTTCACTTCCATTTCAGTTTCTTATGTTTCCTGCAAAATTTGCTTTCCTGACTCATGCCCTTTTCCAAAATACAGAAGAAAAATATTGTATAACATGCTGTATACATAATTGTCACTAAATAAAAGCCTTTTCTGCACTTAAGAATGCATACATATATGCATTACATTCCATGGATCCAGAGTTAGTCAGAAATGATCAGAGGTTGTGTAGTAAGTCATAAATACACCGAATGTATCAATACAGCACAACTGAAGCTTTCACATAAAAAATAAGAAATTTGCAGAGGGTTCATAAAAAAATGAATATTTGAAATAGATGCACACATATGTGCTTCAATAACATCCACTTATCCTATTTGTATAAATCTTTCAGAAGATTATGAGTCACTTTCAGACATTAGAAATTCATCAGCAAAATAGAATGAGTGCAATTTGAAGCATATTTTTTAGTGTTACTTTAAATTGTACCTTTTTATTCATAAGAATTTTAAGAATAGAGGTAGTTTACTGAAATTTTTGTTATCAGCAGTGTATGCACTTTCCTGAAAACATGAAAAGTAGGCAGTTAGTCTATGAAGTTAGTGCTTGTTCCTTGCTTTAATACACTATACAGCTTAATTAGTCTGAAAATGTTGTTGGTTATTTACAATTCAGTTTGTTAACTAAAATTTATATTCAAATGGAAGATGTAACGTCTTTGATCTCTTAAATAGACCACAGCATGAAATTCTATGTTTGACAATTGCCATATTCTTAAAAATGTTCTTTTATAATTTAAGTATCTTCTTTCTGTTACATGAGTTACCCCAGAAAAATATTCCATACTTCATTACAGGGGCAAAATAAATTGATTTCAGAGGGTTAGAGTTGCTGGCATGTAACATAGATGTAACTGCATAACTTACTCCACTTAACTTAGAAACCAACTGATCAATATAATTTCTCCAGTATACGTGGTTATCAATTTGTAAACCAAAGAATTTTGTGTTTTCTGACCATTTTATGTATTTGTCATTATATTCAGTGTTTATCAGATGCTGTGGTGAATTACTTGGTACAACTTTTATTATATTTATTTTATCTGGATTTAGAGCCAGCACATTAGAAATAAAATATGTACTCATATGAAACAGAGCTCTGATTGAAAATGTATATACTTTTAATTATTTTAGCAACTGATAAACAGTGATGGAAAGTGTGGTGCATAGAATAATACAAATTGGAAAATGAAAGGTGAAGAGGGCAAACCAGCAATAGTTTCTGGAGTTATATCATGTCTGGAGTAGAAAAACATTATCTTGAAAGATTTTTTAAATTATTTCACTTCCTGCCTTGGCTAATGAGCTAGAACAATTCAGTATGCAAAATGATTGGCTGCGGGCTGGACAAGCAGGGTTTCACTCGATACAGAGGATTGGATTTTTTTCATCATATCATATCCAAACATGATCTGGGGCACATCCATCTTTTTGTCAGGCTCCTTTATAAAGCAGCAAGAACAAGAAACTTATATGTCATGTCAGTGTAGTGCTAAACGGTGAAGGTGTCAGGCTGTGGATGCCCATACAGTTGTGAGACATTAAAGCTCCCATATTTTCTAGACAGGTGACTTACAGATGGTGGTTAGGTTGTCAGCCTTATGCACCAGCTGCCCTTAACCCCCAGGAAGATTCCTGGTACTCATTTCTGTCAGAGGCTGAGTCGACCCCAGGGCCTTAGTGCACCTGGAAGAATAGGTCGATTGAAAAATCTAATGACCTCATCGGGAATCGAACCCGCAACCTTCTACCTTGTAGCATGTTGCCTCAACCAACTACAGTTCTGCATGCTTCCTTCAAAATGTGAAATTTATGTGAACAATGTTTACAAATAATGTCCCTACCTCACAGAAATAGGAGCATTGTCTTAACAGAGGTTTTTCATGGTTTTCCTTAGTCTCCTCAAGTAAATCCCCGGATAAGGTCCTAAATTAGGACAAGACCTCATCCCTCCACATAATTTTCAACTCATTATTCACTATTAGTCCTTTCACTTGGTAGCATATTTCTGAGGTGGTTTGCTGAGTTAGTATGGCAATGGGCTATGGACCGAAGAGCCACGGTTCGATTCCCGGAAGGGGCAACATTTTCCTTGTCTGTATAACACTCACGCCGGCAATGGGATTCATCCATCCTCATAACCAATGGATACCGGTGGCTCTTTATCCGGGTCTAAAGCGGCAACGGCGCGAAACTAACCACTCACCTCCATCTAGTGTCGATGTCAAGAAATGTGCTAATATCATCACCCCCCCCCCGTGTCTCAAGGCATGGTGCTTAATTAATTATTTTTTGGGACACCGTTGCCATCTATTCTGCTGACACTACAAGTAAATAAAACATAAATGAATAATAAATAAATAGAAAATTTGGGGGGAATATCATGGAGATTGAACTTTCTTACCGACTTATCCACCGCCTCTGTCGCTGTAGTACGTACAGCTCAAACTGAAATTAAAGGTACGGGCCGTAAGAGCCATGAACGTCGAATCATACCGACTGGATTATTATTTTACCGCCTTCAGCGCCGTTCGGTTTTCACAAGCGTGGCTGATAGATGGCACAGCAGTAAATATAGTGCATAGTTCCCAATGGTGAACATAGAATTGTACACGTGCATGAACTGCATGTACGCCATGTACGTAATCTGTGATGTACGACGTGTGAACGCGTGTGAATGACTCCGAAAGTTGGTGTAACGGTCGTAACGGTATCGAAAGGAGGTGGGTTTCATCCAAATATGACAATGAATCTTCACCAGAAAACACCTTTGTGGTTTGTATTATTGCTGTTGCTACATATAATTTATGGTCTTAATTAGATCTAAGTTTAAATATGCATAGGTTGCCCGGAATAAGCTTACATTGGAAACTGGGCTGGAAAGCATACAAAGAAATTTTCAAATATACATTACAGCCTAGTAGCTTAGGCAGATGTTTCCAGTAATTGTTATCATATTTTTAATCGTTTAAATTGTAAGAAACATATCGGCGACGATATCTCGATTCTTTATTTTTGGTTGACGTTCAGCAGTGGATGCGGTTTGGTTTGTACCCACTGAGCACATATAAGGACTTTCCACATTTAATATGAGTAATGCATCAAAGCTTCATAAACGAGCCAGTTGTAGACATAACGGTGTTGACTCGTATTTGGGATATCCGCGGTACGAATTTCGGCTGTCATACCTGCTATTCTGTCTAGGTTTTCGTGGTTCTTTTGGTCCCTCCAGGCAAGTGATATAGTTCCTTCACGTATCGTGCTTCATATATCCGTTAAGCACTATATATATTCACCACCAAGGTCATAGTAAAATAGACCACAGAAGACACAGTTCCTCATTAAGATGGGTCACAGTTTTTTTTATGTATTTCTAATAAATATGGTATTTACTTAAGGATACTTCCTCATTTCTCATTCCTGTTTTGTTTCAATTAACATGTTATTTTAATTGTTTTGATTTAAACTAGTTTTGTGTAAATGTCATCTATAGGCTACTTGCTGCTAGTGAGCAATCAAAGGAATNTTATCGTGTAGAGTGCAACAGGATGCTTAAATATAATATTGCAAAGGAATGGAGTTTGCTCTTCCTGTGGATATGCTGTTGCTGTGTTCCCATAAATTATACTTCCTGCCTCTTCTTTACTGTGATTCTTCTAAACTTCTCAACTTTTTTTTTGAGCTTAGTCTTTCTTATTTTTTGAATATTTAACCATTTTATATTTTTCCCCATCAGTTAGGCATGCCAGTCCACATTTCCTTAAAAAGAAGTTCGAGAGCTCAAAGCGTAGGGTGAAGTAATTGAAATTGCAGTGTATCCAAATGTAGTGAANAAACCCGATATTCTTGTAGTAGCACTCTAAAAATCTTTAGTTATGATGTTTTTAAAATCTTTTAAAATTTTCTCTAAATTTAAAATTTAAAATTAAACCCGATATTCTTGTAGTAGAACTCTAAAAATCTTTAGTTATGNAATTTTAAATTTAAAATTTAGAGAAAATTTTAAAAGATTTTAAAAACATCATAACTAAAGATTTTTAGAGTGCTACTACAAGAATATCGGGTTTGACGTGTGCAACATAATCTACATACCAGACACATATCAACGATGTAGATGTTGATAATACGAAGAACGTGACATTGTGTTTTTAAATGTTAAGTTTTAGACTGGGTTCAGTGTGGCAGCAACGTTAAAAGTATACACCTGATGATGGCCGATAGAGGCCGAAACATGTAGTGTAGAAAGAACAAGATCAAAGACATATAAATTTATATTGTTTGCACTTAGGACGGAGTTTGTATCATTTATCGTGTAGAGTGCAACAGGATGCTTAAATATAATATTGCAAAGGAATGGAGTTTGCTCTTCCTGTGGATATGCTGTTGCTGTGTTCCCATAAATTATACTTCCTGCCTCTTCTTTACTGTGATTCTTCTAAACTTCTCAACTTTTTTTTTGAGCTTAGTCTTTCTTATTTTTTGAATATTTAACCATTTTATATTTTTCCCCATCAGTTAGGCATGCCAGTCCACATTTCCTTAAAAAGAAGTTCGAGAGCTCAAAGCGTAGGGTGAAGTAATTGAAATTGCAGTGTATCCAAATGTAGTGAATGTACGTGTATCCTCTCCTTAAGTATATAGATTACTGTCTACAGAGATTTGTTGTTATGTAGGCTGCAGGATTATTAATGTTTCCAAGGCAGGAACCTCTTGCTAAATGTCACTAATAACTACCAAATTAACAAACCCCAGAAATGGCAGGCCCCACAGCCTCCACTGACAGAACATAATATCCCATGTAAGTATATGTTTCCTTAAAGTGTCATATGAATGTTTTAACACCATTCATAATCAGTATGTTCCCTTTCAGAACTTGGTTGCATAATCCTAGTCACATACTGGTACACACATCAGAACTTTGTGGCTATATCACTAGGATTCTTGTAAGCCACTTTCTGACTCAACGGACTGTCCATCATGTGTGATCATCAAGTTTCAGGCTCACAAAAGACTCTGCAGTCTGTTGCAACAAGATTGCCAAAAATTGTATTACAGAAAGCTGAGGAAATATTTCCTGCTGTAAAACAAATGATGGTGAGTCTTCTGTGCTTCTGCTCCCAGAAAATAATATTACGGTCTTGTTACATGTATTTACATGGTCAGTGAACTGAACACTTTGTTACAAGCTTCTGTTACGAGGGTTGGAACTTTAATAGTGGCAGCACTGCTGTAGAGACGCCATGCAACGGAACCAAATAATGTCACACCACACATTAGTTACATACCTACCTTACCTCAGAGCAAATGGACTCTCCCTTCCAACATCACGCACATGCACAGTGACGAGAAGAATAGGGCCTCGTGACAGCTGGCAGTCTAATGTAGTGTTGTCACGATGTTTTCAAAACAGGAACAGTGGAGTTGGATAAAGATTGAATGTGCCAGAGGCCGTACAGCACGACAGTGTCATCAAGGTCTTCAAGAGGCTTGCGGGGAATCTGCATTGCCTTACAGAACAGTGGCAAGGTGGGTAAAAGCCTTCAACGAGGGACGCCAAAATGTGGCAGACAAGCGTTGGTCAGGTTTTCCTATTGTCTGCGTTACTGGAGAGTGATCAACACCATATGATTTGTGACCTGGCCTGAGAGACAGGATTAGTGCGTACGACTGTGCTTCACATTGTGAAGGAACGCCTGGGCAAGAGAAAAATTGCGTCATGATGGATTCCGCATGATTTGACAGAAATGGCTATGATATGACGCTGCTCGTGACCACTTGGAGCGCTATGAGTGTGAAGGAGAGGCTTTCTTACAGCATATTATTATGTTGGATGAGACATGGGCCAAATCGTGTGAGCCACAAACGAAACGCTAATCGAATGAATGGCATCATTACAGGTCACCATGAAAATCAAAAGTTCGTCAGAACCCCAGCAATGTGAAAGTTATGGTGATTCTTGTGTACAACTATGATGGTGTTATCCTAACACATACTGTTCCCCAACAGCAGTCTGTCAGTGCACAGTATTACTGTTCACGTTTGGAACAGAACCTGCGACTAGCTTTGAGAAAGAAGTGGCGACACTTTCTGCAGAACTCACCCATCATTTTGCAGGACAGTGCTTGGCCACATGCAGCGCAAGCTGTGGCTGATTTGTTTGATCGATGGGGCTGGGAAGTGCTGTACCATCCACCGTACTCCCCGGACTTAACCCTTGTGACTTTGACTTGATTCCTAAGATGAAGGAACCACTTTGTGGCCTTCGCTTCCGAGTTGTTCAGAGATTCTTCAGGCAGTAGAACGCTCCATTCGAACTATCAACACAACAGGCGCTGCTAAAGGTATCCAACGGCTTCTACATTGCTGGCAACGGGTTGTACACAGTGCTGGTGACTACATTGAAGGACAGTAAACTTCAAAACATGCATCTATTTTGTATCAGTTGTAAATAAATAGTTGCCACTATTAAAGTTCCAAACCTTGTAAAAGTTATTTCTAGTTCCTCAGTTTTGTAAGAATGGGTGCACACATTGTGGGGCTTAGTGTCTTCTGTATTATTAGCATGATGAATTCAAGGAAGATGTGAGGGGCAGGTCATGTGTCATGTTTGTGAGGGACAAGACATTCATACAGGTATCTGGGTAGAAATTCACAAGAGAAGATTGCAGGTGGGAGTTGTATGTATGGATGACAGGCAACTGTTAAAATGGATCTGAAAGAAATAATATGGGAGGTTATCGACTTGAATTGTTTAGCTCAGACTGGGTACGGGCAAAAAGCTGTAGCGAACACAGTAATGAAGCATTAGTTTCCATGAAGGTCATGCACCAACAAGGACTCTGCTGTATGGTGTTAGTGGTTACTAATGATTTTGGTAGGTGTGAAGAAGAAATGCCAGTCGCAGTGGTTGCGTGGTCTGAGGCATAAACTGTCTTTGCCCACTTGAACACTGGGATTGTGGGTTGGAATCCTACTGGAGGCTTGGATGTCTGTGTGTCTATTCTGTTTCTGTGTTCTGCACGTAGGTAGTGGCCCTGTGATGGGCTAATTACCCATCCAAGGAATCCTACCGTCTGTTCATAGGATTAAGAAACTGAAAAAGCAGCCAAGGTCCAAAGGGCTCTATAGCCAGGGAGAGAAACAGCAAAGCAAAGAATCAGTAGAAAACAGTGGTTAGCAGTTTTATGCAGTGCGCAGTTGTTGTGGGAATGTGCAATAACGTTGCAGTCTTGACTATGATGGTTTTACAGAACTGCTTGTATTTGCAGAAAGATGTACCAGGCTCCCATAGTGAGGCATGTGCATCATCATCTCATAGTGATCAGGCTGTTAACATAAAAGTCGAAGTCTCAGATGTGGAAGATGGTGAGGATCCGGTGCCAATGACATTTGTAGAAATAAAGGTTGAACATGAGGTGAGTTACATGTCTTTGGCTGAGGGCACACAAAGGAAACTGGCAACTGCAATTTGCAAGAAAAGGCACCAATTTCAAGCAGGCAGGTAGTTTCCAGTTTAGCAGGTGCACTCTGAGGAAACTTATGTTTGAGTAGTTACTCACATCATCTTAAGTGGTTGTATTTGTCCGATGTAATGCATGATTGTATTTTTTAATTTTGTGCACTTACCTTTTGCGATGGAAGATGATAATACTGATCCTGTCATAATGTGGTGGTAGTTGAGACCGGTTGAGATGGCGTGAGAAGAGAGGATGACGGCTGTAAGGAAAATATTCGGATGTTAATTTCCTTAAATTAAGGTCAATTTATTTTAATCAGGAAATATTGTGTTCACACTGCGATACAAAATTCTGACATACGGTGCAACTATTTTAGGAAGATACGTAGAAGACACCTGATGATGGCTGTATACAGCCGAACCATGTAATGTGGAAGAAGGGTGACTGTATAATAAATTGCATTTAAGATGGAAATATAAATAAAATAAAAGAGATATTACTGCAACAGGATGCATAAAGACAGTATTATGAAAAGAAAACGTTGGGTGCATCTGTTCTTCTGTTACAATTTAAACTGAGGAGCTTATATTGTTTCAAAAGAACTTGACCAGGATCCAGACTCTAATGATAAATTCTTTCCGAAGTCAAATATATTTTGTCCTGCCAAACAGAGTCTTGGTGGCGTTTGCCGTATATACCAGGCTCTTGCTCAGTTAACTGCACAGAAACAAAATTAGCAGCTTCGTCAAACTTTCATGCAATCTTAAGAAACAAATTAATCACTGAAGGGTGTTTGTAGAACAGCTGCATTACCATTTCCTTGATTTCTGCTGCTCCATTCAATAACATGTAATCAACTCAAGCTGATAACAGTTCTTGGAAATTGTGGTTGCATTGTGGTTTCCAGTTTCCTTGGTGTGCCCTTGCCCCAAGTGTCCAATTTTAGGCATATCTGAATCAAATCCAGAATTTCCTGTTCTTATTCTCATCCCCATGGTTGCAAAGAAGAAAACCAATAGAGCGCAGTGGTTATGAGTTTGATGCAGTGCAGAAATGGGGACGCAATGGAAGTGTATGCTGTTCTGTGTAATGACATTATAGACATGACTGATAAGGATATTGTGGTTTTACAGAACCGCTTGGATTCACAGGAAAATGCACCAGGCTCACATAGTGAGTCACATGCATCATCATCGCCCAGTGGTGATCAGGCTGTCAACATAAAAGTCGAGGAAGTCTCAGATGTTGAAGATGAGGATCCCGTGCCAATGACATTTGTAGAAATAAAGGCTGAACATGAGGTGAGTTGTATGTTCCATTTGTGTTCACTGTTAGGCATATCTGAGTCACAAAATTGCATGTTCTCTCTGAACTGCATCTGTGACACAGAACTTCTCCAGTATGGTGAATAGGGAATTTTGTGTAAATTTTTCCAGTGTGTCTCAAGAGGACTGCTTCTTGTTCCCCGTTGATTGTGGTGTACTGCTGCTATTCTGTGTAACAGCAATACACATGAAACAGAATACAGCGAATTGATGAACCCAGTTGCGTTCAAGAAGAAACAGAGGAGATTAAAATGTGGGAAATGCTTGCTACTATTCTGTTCAGAATCTACTCTGTTTCCGTCTGCTGTTGGAGTACATGATGTTTACATATAGGCAGAACTCTGTTCTACTTGTGTGTGTCTGTGTGTGGGTATGGAAATTGGTTTCTCACTTTAACCTTTAACGGCTGAATGTTATAATTATTGGCAGCAAGTAGCAAGCCGAGCTGGCCGAAAGTTACAATTTTTAAAGGCAAGCCACGTGCTTCCTTTGTGAGTGCCCGCAGTTTGACCTTGGGTTTGAAACCCAAACAAACTCATGAACTTTCATGACAGACATTTATTTGTTAGCTCTGAACAATGAAATCGTTTATCAGGGTACTGGTTTCGAAACTATTTACGTTTAGATATGACTGTTTATGACCTGGTGAGCCATAGAGTTCAGCTTTGTTTTGAGAACTTAGAGGAGGAAATATTCGTAACGCGCTTATATATCAGTGCTACCAGAGCTTTCAAGGAAGTGTGATGAATTCAGGGATTGGTTTGCAGTGCTGAATTGTCAGTTAGGACATCAGTGGCGGATTTTCTAATATTTCGTTATTAGTAAGAAGTCAGTGTCAGACTCCTTTATTTCTTTGTATATCATTTTTATTCTGTATCTCAGAAGAGGTATAAACCCACTGAGCCAGTGTAACTTTGTGCGTGAGGACATCTTCGTCACTGTGACTTTCGGTATCAATGGCGGACTGACACTTTTCGACTGCTATTGCAATTACTTTGCATCACAATTTTGCGAGTGTTCCTAACAGTCTCGCTTTTTCAAATAAAGTATAGGATTTAGCTGGAAGCCCCCTCCCCCAAGATAGAACCTCAAAAACGAGCTAGATACTCAAAACTCCTCGATGCTGAAGAACTGGAGGAAATATTGATGGAAGATGAACCTAATGAAGAGTTGGAAGAACTTGATGCACCTTCCTGCACTGGATGGCAACTTCTGAGATGAATCTGGCCATGCTATCAAACCTCATGTAATTGAAGACTACAGTGCACACATGGGCTTTGTGGACAAATCTGATAGAATGGTGAACAGCTATGACATTGCTCGGACGACATGTAAGTGGACAGAGAAATTGTTATTCCACCTTCTAGATATGACTATTCTCAATGCATATCTATTACACAAGTCATGTGATGGAAAAATGATGCACAAAAAATTCAGCAAAATTTTGGTGCGTGATTTGATTCTTCAATCACATGAGGCGAATATCACGGTCAGTGGCATTACTTGGGGGAGGCCAAGTTCATCTTGGGCCCAACTGAGTCGACTGGAGGTGAAACATTCAAAACATTGGCCAGCTAAAGGGAAACAAAGACGTCGCGTTTGTTCTATAAACAAGAAAAGCAGGAGCAGGCTTTTCTACTGTAAATGCGTGATGTTGCGCTGTGTCTCGTGGACTGCTTCGAGAGTGGGACATGCTCATGTCAGAGTGTAAACTGTGAAGTGACACAGTCCAAACCGTGTACAGTCTGTACCAAATATGATTGCATATAGTGTCGTCATGTTTACATCACCAACACGATTCAAGGTTGAAGAAAAATGACGGTTAAGTCCTTTAGAATTTCATAACGTATATAATAAAGATTATATTTTGCATTTCATGACAAAATGATCACAGTTAATTTTCATTTGTAAAACCTGCCCCTTTGTGTATATGTAGAAAATTTTATTGTCTTTCAGATTCTTTTTAGTTCATATTCCGATGTTGCATAGAACAGAAAATATGCTTTTTTTTTTTTTCTGAAAGTCTGCAATGTTAAAGACTTAGGGCCATTTAAATTCCGGCTATAGGGAGCTGCCGGCAATTTAAAAGTCCGGGCGTTAAAGGTTGAGGGAAGAAAGAATATACATTGCAGCGGTGTAGAAGAGGATACTGAGGGGTATATATAGGTCTAAGAGTGAAAGAGTGACTGGATGCTGGAGAATGAGAAGCTGTGTCAGTGGAACAATTTGGCAGATATCATTGGAATCCTAACATCAATGAGTATGAGATGGACAGATCATTTAGCATTCATGTGAGAGATCATGCATTCGTGGAAAGTTTTGGTTGGCAATCCTGAATGGAAGGGCCAATTGGGAGACCTATACATAGATGGAAGGGCAGTATTAAGAGCAGATCTTGAGGCTATGGCTCAGGAGAGGAACCAGTGGTGGGCTACTTTCCATGTGTCCACAAAAGGTAGGCAATTTCTGCATTTTCTAAGTGACCACTACATGTATGTGTTCAAGACGGAGGCTACACCATGGAGTTGCAAACTAATAAGATTTCTGATAGTTACAATGAAGAAAACCTGTACAGAGCAGCCATCATGAAAGTGATGCACTGCACAGTGACCGTAGTAATGAAAGTGTATGCTGTTGTGTGTAGTGAGAGCGCACAGCCCTGATTGATACGGGTTTGCTGGTTTTGCAGGACTGTGCACATCCACAGGAAGATGTGCAAGGGTTATGTACTGAGACACATTTAACATCTTCTCATGATACATTTCAGACCATCAATATAAAAGTGGAGGAGATCTCAGATGTGGAAGAGTTAGAAGATCCATTGCCAATATCATTCCCAGGAATACAGGCTGAACATGCGGTGAGTTCATATTCATATTTATTTACAATTCCATAGATCGAGAGGGGCTAAAACGCCAATGGATGTGGAACAAGTCCCATTCATGCATAGAATGAATTTTCTTATACATGGTTGGACAAATTATAAAAACATAAAGTTGACATCTTACAATCAAAGTAATCAAAATTTACAGTCATAAAATCAGCGATTTCAATATTTCAGATATAGTCAAATTTCAGAATTCTTATTTATAACAATAGTATTCCTCCACAGTGTAGAAAGAGTTGGTGGTCAGGAAATTCTTTAATGCCACTTTAAATTTAGGAATATCGTATGATATTTGTGTAAGAGTTGATGGAAAGTGATTGTAAAGTTTAATACCAGAGCACCATACTCCTTTGTGGTTTCCCCCCCCCCTTGGCACTACAGCCCCAGTGGGCCTAGGCCTACCTCCATGAACTCCGTTCACTTCGGTTTTTCTAGATCTTACACATACGGTAGGACTCCTTGGGCAAGTGATCAGCTCGTCGCAAGGCCTCTACCTGTAGACAAACACAGAAAAATGCACACAAACATCCATGCCCTGAGTGGGATTCGAACCCACGATCCCGGCTTCAGAGCGAACGAAGACAGTGCATGCCTTAGACCGCTCGGCTACCGTGACCGGCCCTTTCTGGTATACAGTCAGATTTACTACTGGAAAATGCAAATCACAGTTAGATCTTGTCTTAAAAGTATGAACATCCGAGTTCATTTTAAATAAATCTTTATTATTAACAACAAACATTAATAAAGAGAATATATACTGAGAGTAAAATGGTAAAATAGACAGTTCCTTAAATAAATTTCAACAATAATCCCTGCTGCCAGAATTTGTAATGATTCTTATTATTATCCTTTTTTGGATTTTAAATATAATTTTAGGGTGAGTTGAACTACCCCAAAATATTATACTGTACGAGATAATTGAATGGGCTAATAAGAAGTAAACCATTTTTAAGGTTTCCAAAGACAATAATGGTTTCAAAAATCTATNCGGCTTCAGAGCGAACGAAGACAGTGCATGCCTTAGACCGCTCGGCTACCGTGACCGGCCCTTTCTGGTATACAGTCAGATTTACTACTGGAAAATGCAAATCACAGTTAGATCTTGTCTTAAAAGTATGAACATCCGAGTTCATTTTAAATAAATCTTTATTATTAACAACAAACATTAATAAAGAGAATATATACTGAGAGTAAAATGGTAAAATAGACAGTTCCTTAAATAAATTTCAACAATAATCCCTGCTGCCAGAATTTGTAATGATTCTTATTATTATCCTTTTTTGGATTTTAAATATAATTTTAGGGTGAGTTGAACTACCCCAAAATATTATACTGTACGAGATAATTGAATGGGCTAATAAGAAGTAAACCATTTTTAAGGTTTCCAAAGACAATAATGGTTTCAAAAATCTATGAGGGTTGGAACTCTAATAGTGGCAACACTGCTGTAGAGACGCCATGCAACGGAACCAAATAATGTCACTTATACCACACATTAGTTAGCTGGCGATCTAATGTAGTGTTGTCACGATGTTTTAGAAACAGGAACGATGGAGTTGGTTAAAGATTGAATGTGCCAGAGGCCGTACAGCACAACAGTGTCATCAAGGTCTTCAAGAGGCTTGCGGGGAATCTGCATTGCCTTACAGAACAGTGGCAAGGTGGGTAAAAGCCTTCAACAAGGGATGCCAAAATGTGGCAGGCAGTAGACCACTCCATTCAAACTATCAACACAACAGGCACTGCTAAAGGTATCCTGTGACTTCCACATCACTGGCATCTGATTGTACGCAATGCTGATGACTACATTGGAGGACAGTAAAACTTCGAAACATGCATCTATTTTGTATCAGTTGTAAATAAATAGTTGCCACCATTAGAGTTCCAACCCTTGTAATTACGTAAGATACTTTATTTAGTTTAGGTATCAATTGTTCAATATGAGTAAGCCATGATACATTTTTATCAATTAAACCTAAAAATTTTATGGTATGTACACTAGTTATCTGTCTGTTAAGTCACCTGCATTAGTGTTTTTACTTAAAAACTGAAGGAAATCTTTTTTTTTTCCAGATTTAATGATAATAAATTGCTATGAAGCCATCTCTTTAATCTTTGTATGGCGGTATTTATATCTCTTTCAAACATCTGGATATCAGGGTTTGTAATTATCAGACTAGTGTCATCAGCATATAGGACGGGTTGAGATGTCTGATATTACATTAGGCATATCATTAACATGTAAGAGAAAGAGCAAGGGACCAAGTACGGACCCCTGAGGGACTCCAACAGTAACAGGTTCCCATCTAAAGTAGTATTTACTTGAGTTAACATTAACTAACACTGCCTGATATCTATCTTGTAGATAGGATCTCATTAAGTTATAAGCTGTTCCTGTAATCCCATAGAATTCCATTTTGAACAACAAAATATCATAATTAACACTATCAAATGCCTTATGAAGATCGCAGAAAATACCCAGAACCAATAATTTACAATTTAATGCTCTTAAGATATTACTAATTAAGCGATAAGACGCGTAATCTGTTGACGATGCTTGCCTAAAGCCAAACTGTTCATTAACAAGATTATGATTATCCTCAATATGTTGATATAATCTATTATAGAGTACTTTTTTGAAAATCTTAGAGAGTGACGTGAGGAGTGAAATAGGTCTGTAATTAAATGTGTCATTTTTGTCTCTTTCAAATATGGGTCTTATTTCCGAAAATTGTAATCTTGTTGGAAAGCTGCCAGTAATCAATATTCTATTACACAAGGGAGAAGAAATATATGGAATACTACTTAAAATTTTTGTTGATATCCCGTCATATCCGTATGAGTTGTTTATTTTTAGTGACCTTGTTATATCTTCTATTTCTTTAAAGGTCGGGTATATGCCTTGAATAAGTACGTTTTAGAATTTACACAATTGGGTATAGCTTTATTCTGGTAGTTCCTTTGAACAGCCGAAATCGCGAGATAAATTGCCATTCACCTTTATTGAAATTATGTTATGGACATTTGGTTTTGTGTTAGAGTTATTTTTTATAATATTCCATGTAGTTTCTACTTTATTTTTTGAACGAGTTAAAATACTATTGTAATATCTTTGTTTTGCTGATTTAATGACGCTTGATAAAATTTTACAATATCCCTTATAATATTTGTTCAAAATTGGGTCATTACTGCTTCTTTGAGCTAAAAAAAGCCTTCTTTTATTTATACATGAAATCTTTAGGCCTGCTGTTAACAAAGCCTTATTATCAGATTTAAAATACACTTTTTTGAGAGGAAAACTAGAGTAAAATATTCTTAATTATATATTCAAAAAATTATTAAAGGCAGTGTTTACATTTTTCTCAACAAATATATCCTCCCATATTTCATAACTTAGTTTAATATTAAAGTTCATAATTGATGATTCATTGATTTTTTGATTATAATAGTAACAAGTATTGTATTTTTGAGTAAATATATTATGTATTGTTAAACCTTGGGCATCATGATCTGAGAGCCCATTTATAGTAGGGTATACTGAAACATTATTAAACTTAAAAATATTATCAAATGCAGAGTAAGAATTTTCCTGAATTCTGGTAGGAAATTTCACAATACTGGATAGACCATAGGAGGCTAATATCAGATGTAAATATTGTTTTATGTGGAATCATTAAGATAGTTAATATTGTGATGTGGATGGCACAACAGGAAGTAGGGGTCACGTGAACTCTGTGTTCTCACGAGTGACATCACATACCCGCACTCCTTCCATCATCATGCAATGCTGGGTAAACACCCCTCCCCACTAGGCTGTGATGTCACCCAACAGGCGAGTCCATGCAGCAACTGTTGCTAGGCAATGCATAGGTAGAAACTCCTGACAACAGTGCCCGATATCTGTTGCCGAGCAGCAATGTGTTCTGTATGTTGTCCGTGCCGAGCCTAAATAAGGAACAGTGAACACTATTCAGGGGGGATTCATCAGTAAGGATGGAGCCAGTTACTAGAGAGAGAGTTACTAGTATTCAGCATGAGTTGTGTTGAGTGAATGGCAGTGGCTTCAGCAGGAAAAGTAATTGTGATACTGTAGATGGCAGTAGTTGTGAAACTGTAAATTGTGTAACTGTAAGAGCAAGTGGAATAAATTCGCTATATCCAAGACGGCGTGAAGTTATTTGTCGTGTTACGTACCCAATACGTGACAATATTAATATCTCTGCATGTTATTATTTCAGTGGTGTTGCTGTAAAGCATGTTTAAAATTTCATCCATCTCCTCCCTTATTGAATAGCAGGGCATCTGCAGCTGCCTGTTTTGTTTACTAATAGGGATAGCAGAGGCCCCACCACTGATCATTAGTGGACTCACAGATCATCTTCCAGCATTACCCTCAAAAGATTGTAGGAGAACCGTTTTCTTCTTAGTCAGTGTTTTGTGTGACACATTCCTGTTTATTGTTAGATGGAATAAAGATATACATAGCTGCATATGTACGTTGGGTTGCTGGAGTATAATAATGGTGTCTGTACATTCACAGTATTATATAATTTGTATTAGTGAGCTTCATTCCATTACTCCTGAAGGCTGCAATAGTGGAGCCAAAAGAAATGGCCGGTACGATACCATGTAAACATGTATGTGACATTAGGCTTGAAATCAGGACTGGTGCAGTCAGAAGCACCATGGAGATGGATACTGCTAGACAACAGCTGTGTAATGTTGAATCACTTGGGTTGTCCTCTGCATGTAATTCCACATTGGACCACAGGAATACATCACCTTGAACAGTTCCTCTGTTGTTAGCCTACTTGCACTGTATGTCTGCATATGTATCCTTGCCTTCATAGACAGTGACTTAGTAAACCTGTTCCCACAACAACCAGTAGACGCGCAACACTGGAACAGGTAGAACAGTTGTTGTATGGATCATTATCTGTGCAGTCCAAATTGTATTTGACGAAGGTAGGTGATTAGTTTGTCCTGGAACTCCTTCACTTCCTGCCTGCCCACCTGTCTACCTGCAAATTTCCTGCTGATCTTGCCAGCACAGTGATTGTTGGTTCGGAGTCGCGTGGGACTCATGACCATTGTAGACTCTGACAGGTCTGAATGCTTTCAGACCAGCCCCCACTTCCCTGAAACTCCTTATATATGACTTGATGACTAACCAACTCCACAGAGCAGTGTTCCTCTTGAGAGGCTAGTCATTGTACACATGGTGAACAAACTCCCTGCTTAATATGGTAAGCAAAAGTTTGTTAACATGCTTAGAATAGCCTTTCAGTGGCCCCACTCCACACCCTACCTTTGAAGAATGAAGAATTCGAAAGGATTTGGGTGGAAGCAATTTAGGCTTTATCAGTGTACTATTTGGCTGGAGGGACTGAGGAACACCATGAATACATCTGACTGTAGACAGTGTCTCAGCCAACATTCACACTGAACACCTCCAGAACACCAGTCTAGAATGTAACCATTACACAAACTAGTCTCATCGTTTGTTAAAGAACGTAACTGAGGTAATACAACATTCATTTCAATTGTAACATACTTTGCAACTTGTTCCTGTTCCCATTAGATTTGTTCTAACATTTGTCTCTCCTTTCCAGAGTGTCGTGAATGAACGTAGACTCGTTCATGGTGGGCATCCAATTTCCTGTGATGTGTGTCATAAGTTGTTCAGGCGTAGCAGTGGTCTGAAGAGGCATCAACGTATACATGCTGCAAACCGGTCATTTTCCTGTAGTGTATGTAATAAATCATTCAGCAGGCAGGGTCATTTAAAGGAACATCAACGCATACATAGTGGGGAGCGGCCATTTTCCTGTCTTGTGTGTAATAAATCATTTAGTCAGCAGAATCATCTGAAGGGACATGAACGCATACATAGTGGGGAGCGGCCATTTTCATGTGAGGTGTGTAATAGGTCATTTACCAAGCGCAGTCATTTGAAGGAACATCAACACATACACAGTGGGGAGCGGGCATTCTCCTGTGATATATGTAATAAGGCATTTACCACTAACAATGTCCTGAAGGTACATCAACGCACACATAGTGAGGAGCGGCCATTTTCTTGTGCTGTGTGTAATAAGTCATATATATCTAAGAATCAGGTGAAGGTACATCTACGCAAACATAGTGGTGAGCGGCCATATGCGTGTGATATGTGTACTAAGTCGTATACCACTAGCAGTGACCTGAAGGTACACCAACGCATACATAGTGGGGAGCGGCCATTTTCCTGTTATATGTGTAATAAATCATTTATTAGGAACAGTCATTTGAGGGCACATGAACGCATACATAGTGGGGAGCGGCCATATCCCTGTGATATGTGTAACAGATCATTTAATCAGCACAGCCATCTGAAAGTACATCAGCGTGTATGCAGTGGTTAAAGGTAAAGTTGTCCCTGTGCTTAATTAATTAAGCACTATGCCATGGAGACAAATGAGCAACAGAATGTGGTGATTAGAGCACAATTACTTTATCACTAACTGCTGAAAACGGATGTTGACATATGATAATTGCAATAGGTTTTTTGGTTTACGTAGTGGATGCATCAGTGCATACACACTGGGAGGAGCCAGTTTTCACGTTGCTTGTAAAAATAATTTGTTATGGAGAGTCATCTCAAAAGACATCAGTGCAAAATTAGTTTGAAGTTATGTATTCCTGGAATGTGTGATACAGATTTTTCCATTGACTGCAGATGTCATTGCATGCACAGTGCAAAATGTCCTTGTATATGTTGCTTGCAGGACACATTCTGTTCTCAAATTTTGAATGAATAGCAACTCAATTGCGTTAGACTTGGCTCAAAGTCATTCTCTGAAGCTACGATGAGCTTCACTACAGTAGATCACCAAAGAAATGCTGCACCTATGGTTGAAGGGCTACAAGAATACCAACAGATTGAGGAAAATATTTGGAAAGAATGGTATTGCACTGCACTCCAGAACTGGCCTTCTGCCACTGCCCAGGGGGGTGACCAGACTGCCAACAGAGAGACGAAGAATGTCGTAGCACCGAGCTTAATGACCAAGGCATGCAAAACTCTTGGTGATCATGAGCCCTAACACTAAGTTTGGTGGACATGGCAACAGGTGGTTTTAGTTCTATGATATCTTAAAAAGTTTTTCTCGTGTTTTGTTTTCATTTGTGCATTGTAGTAATATTTCTAAATGTAAATATTAACTGTGTTTTTTCATGAAGTAGTGGCAGAATTGAGAAGATGCTAAAAAAATTCATAACCTGTTATGAAACAAAGGTTCATTAGGCTGACTCTGTCTTGGGCAAGCTAGTTGAGAGTGGAAATCTTACACATATTTCCCAAATGATCTCTTTTCTTCAATTAGTCTGACTAAAGTACGACTACCATCAATAATTTCGTGGACTGTGGTTTTGTTGCACCATATTACAAGATACTCACATACACTTACACATATCCACATCTTTCCTCAAAATAGCCGCCTTTGGACGCTGTGCAAGTCTACCAACATTGGTATAGCTGGTGGAAACTGCTGGAAGATATTTGCAGGGAAGTCCCATATGGCTTCCCTTGTGGCAACTGAAAGTGACGCCCACATACCTTTTTGTTCAAGCAGGGAAAGAAGAGAAATTGCATGGTGCATGATCAGGTGAGTATGGAGGATGTGGCAAAATGGTGATGTTTTGACAGCTCCTCTTGGGCAAGCATAGAGCAATGTGCAGCGGCATTGTCATGTAGCAACAGCGAGTTCTTCCTGCGCCAAAGCTCAGGACGCTTACAGCGAGTTGAATTGTATTAGATGGCAAAGGATCTTGTAGCAGTGCATGATTACAGTCGTTCCTTCTGGGATGAATTCCATTTGAGCAATTCAAGATGAGTTGAAAACCAATTCAAGCATTACCTTGCCTTCTGACCTGTCCTGTCGCTGTTTCTTCTTTCTTGGTGGTGGTGGTGGTGCTGGTGGCGGTGGCGGCGATTTCCATGTGGCCAATTGTCACTTCAGTTGATTCGCATAGTAGGGGGTGGAGTCCAGTTGGGTCCACTCAGCATGGCGGCCACTGATGGGCCTATTGTACCTGCCCCGGGTGATTATGATGATGAAGAATTTGGTGGGATGAAGATTGGCAGGGGAAACCGAGGTACTCAGAGAAAATCTACCCCAGCGTCACTTTGTCCACCACAAATCCCACTTGACCAGCGCAATGTCACACTTTTTACAGTAGTAGAGCGTGCTTCTGCGCTTCTCATTCTGAGAACAAATATGACGTCTTTGTTTTCCTTTGGGTGGCCAGTGTTGTGAATGTTTCACCTCCAGTCGACTCAGTTGGACCCCAGATGAACTTGGCCTCCCCCGAGAAACGCCGCTGACTGTGATATTCACCTCATGCGATTGAAGAATCAAATCCCGCACCAGTATTTAGCGGAACTTTTTATGTGTCATTTTTCCACCACATGACTTGTGTAATAGATATGCATTTAGAATAGTCATATCTAGAAGGTGGGAAAACAATTTCTTTGTCCACTTCCATGTCCTCCGAGCAATGCCATAACTGTTTACCAGCCTGTCAGATTTATCCACAAAGCCCATGTGTGCATTGTAGTCTTCAATTACATGAGGTTTGACAGCATGGCCAGATTCATCTCGGAAGTTGCCTTCCAATGGAGGAGGGTGCATATTCATCAGAACATACACATCACGCTTGTCTTTCCAACGAACAACACTTAGATGCCGCTTGACTCTTCTAACGATATCCCCTTTTTTCAATTTAATTGACTTGGGCCAAATTTCTTGTGGCATTCCACGCCTGTCATTGTGAATGGTGCCACATTTATTTATTTTCCTGTCTAAAAGATCGTCAAATAAAGCAGGAGAACTGAAATAATTGTCCATGTAAATTTTGTGTCCCAAGCCTTCTACTCTTCGAATTAGCTGGAGAACAATGCCATGTGTCAATGTAATTTCTTCTGTCGCAAGTTGCCTTTGTTTGCCTAAATAAACTGTCATGTCATAAGTGTAGCCAAGAAAATCACAAAGCTTGTAAACTTTTATACCAAATCTTTTGTGTTTCTTTGGAATATACTGACGAAAAATCACTCTTCCTTTGAACAATACTATGACTTCATCAACAGCAAGACATTCTGATGGATTGTAAAGTTCACAAAATTTGTTGTTGAGATTGTCAAAAATTTTTCTAATTTTCCAGAGCCCATCATACTCTGGGTCATCTCGATTTGAAGGAGCTTCATTATTTTTGAAATGCTGGAATCTCAAAATATGGAAGAAACGGTCTTGTACCATGGTGTTAGGGTAGAATGGAGTGCGGTATTGCTCATCTCTTGACCAATAATCTTTGTGTGTGTCCTGTTGATCATGGCCCATTTCAATTATTGCCAAAAAGTTATATATCTCTTCAATTGTAACACCATGCGGTTGAACAGAAGGGCCTGGACCATCTTGGCATGCCATAAATTGGTGGAAATATCTGTTGGTTTCTTGTAACAAGATTTGGAATATTTGCTGGAAAAACAGAATGAAATGGAAAAAGGAGGCGACTGTGCATTTATATTGGGAGCAGCTGATCTGTTGATTCCACTCAGAGGACCAGTGAAGCCTAATACCTTTGGCAAATCCCCGGGTCTTCTATCATGAAACCTAATTACCGTTTCTTCTGCCTCATTGTCTGATGATGATGATGATGATGACATATTTTCTCAAGGTTCAGTGAACTCATTGATATCTTCTAACTCTTCATAAGATTCCTCTTCCATCAATATTTCCTCCAGTTCTTCTGCATCGAGAAGTTTGGAATATCGGGCAAGTTTTTGAGGTTCCATCTTGGGGGAAGGGGGTTTCCAGCAAAATCAAATAAATTATGTTGATTGACAAAGACTCGCAAAATAGTGATGCAAAGTAACTGTAATAGTATGGTACAATAGGCCAGAAGTGGCAGCAGTACAAGGGACTTAGTCCTACCCCACTAGCAATAAAAAATAATAATTGTAATAGTAGTCGAAAAGGTGCCAGTCCCACACTGATATGGAAAGTCACAATGACAAAGATGCCTTTTACTCACAAAGTAATACTGGCTCAGTGGGTTTATACCTCTTCCAAGACACAAAATAAAAATAATATACAAAGAAATATACTGTATGACAGTCTGACACTAACTTTTTAAGTGATGAAGAAATCCAACACTGACTTCCTAACTGATAATTCGCCACTGAAAACCAATCCTTGAATATGTCACACTTCCTTGAAAGCTCTAGAAGCACTGATCTGCAAGCACCGACGAATATTTCCTGTTCAGTTCTCAGAACATCATCATCATCATCACCACTGGCACGACAGCCCTTTGTGAGCCCTGGCCTTCCTCAGGATTGCTCGCCATTCTTCTCTATTCGATGCTACATTCATCCGGTTGTTTATACCCAAAATTCTTATGTCCTGCCACACACATTCTTCCCATCTTAACCTTGGTTTTCCCACTCTCCTATTTCCTTCTGGTTTGGTGTTAAGCATTTTCTTAATCGTTCTATTCTCGCTGGCACGTATTATGCGTCCAGCCCATTTAAGCCTTTTCACCTTTATAAATCCAATAACGTCTGGTTCATTAAATAGTTTGTATAGCTCATGGTTATACCTCTTCCTCCATATTCCATTTTCTTCCACTGGTCCAAAGATATATATCAAGATCCTCCTTTCAAATATACTTAACAGTCTTTCATCAGATTTTGACAGTGGCCAGGTCTCAGAGGCATAAGATAACACTGATCTTATAAGTACTTTATACATCATTCTCAGAACAAAGCTGGGCTATATTTGGCTGACCAGGTCATAAACAGTCATATGTAAACATAAATAGTTTCGAAACCAGGACCGAGATTAATGATTTGCTTGTTCAGAGCTAAGGAATGAACCACTGACATGACCTCACGTAGGTTGGTTTTGATTTCAAACCAAAGGTCAAACTCAGCACTCCCAAAGAGTGCATGTGTCCTGCATCACATATATGTGCCATTCGGCCAACTCTGGTTGCTGCTTGCGACATATATATGTGTCATTCGGATGTTAAAGGTTAATACAGTCCTGAATGCTAGAACATGTGTATTACAATATTGCTGAGAGAATGGTTGCAAACACATGGATGTTCTGGAGTACAGTAGTGTTTCATGGCCAGCTGCCAAACACCAAAAATATCAAGTGACAACTTTTCCTCTAAAATTTTATATTTTGCAAAATGGCCCAGAACTTTTGGAACTCTCTTATGTAGCTGCCCTGTGCAGGAGTCAGTATCAGATTAAGATTCATGAAGCCATGTGTGATGATAAAGGTGAGACAGACTTAATTTTTTGTAAGTACTGTAGAGAGAGTAATAAACACTAAAGAAATATATGGGCGGGTGACCTGTCAGGACAGAAGATAATTTAATCAAAATAAGATGTGTCGAAGAAACTTGTTGGCTTATCACCAACTACCAATAAAACCTCCGTCGAGTGTAACAATATATATTCTTGTCACCATTTCCTCACATTTGCCTTACATGTTTCGGCTCACAGAGAGCCATCATCAGAGGCATCCACAACAAAAATATGGAAACACTTGCACTGCTCAACAATCACAATATACAGTTTTTTGTGGAAGATGTTACACATATCGGAGCGTAAAACACAACAACATCTAGTATCCCGAGTGCGGGTATCCCACTTGCATTTAAAAAATCACCCACAAAGCGGGTCGTGAATGTTAAAATTAAAGTTAAAACCGTCCAAGTAAAATATTCAGGTTCCTCTTAGTGGATTGTCCCAATGGGGGAGGCGTCAGCACGAGGTTGCGTGGGCTGCAAAGATATTGTATTACGTTAGGTTTTATCTATTATAATATATTTAACGTTGAATATTAAATAATATTTGATGCTGGCCTTACCTTGTGGTCGGCTGTGTCCGACGCGTAGTGTATTGTGTAGTGCAGTGGAGAAGCCACGTCGATGTTATTTAAAGCTATGTGTATCGTGACGTGGTGGGGGGTGTGTGTGTACAAGTGGTAATGAGGTCAAACATGCTGTTCTGAGTATTGATTTCTTTTGCCTGTTTTTGCTCATCTATCAATTTGTTGTCCTTGAAGTGGC
Source organism: Cryptotermes secundus (assembly GCF_002891405.2). Lineage (NCBI taxonomy): Eukaryota > Metazoa > Arthropoda > Insecta > Blattodea > Kalotermitidae > Cryptotermes > Cryptotermes secundus. The sequence goes on along the minus strand of NW_019721032.1, from coordinate 23,739 downwards.
GGTAGATTTGATATTCTTCTTTTATATTCATTAATTTACCCTTCCTAGCCACTTCAATCAATTCCATAGTTTGTGAAAT